>NC_085136.1:261754174-261786145 GCF_035046485.1 Aedes albopictus | reverse complement strand
GCTCAATTTAGCATTCGCAATTTACTATTATTATCATTATTATTATTATTTTTGCTAGGTTTCTAGCTGCACTCTGAATAGAGTTGAAACCTCTACACTAGACCCGAAGATAGAAAAGAGTACGTAATCTTTCAGAAGCAGTTTGCCAGCCGTACGCGGAAAATGATATCCATTAAGACACTGTTGCAACTGACTCAGAAAGATACAGTAGAAGATTGGAAAGTTTTCAATTGGTCAGTCAGTCAGGATTTGCCTATGTAGTGTTATGGTCACACGGTTTGTGTTTGTCTCCTTGTTTGATTTTGTGGTATGGTTAAATATGTTTTTCTCCTCGTTAAGTCAGTTGTCGTATGTTGTTTTCGAATCGAATCAATCGAACCCTGTATGTTAAAATATAGTCGATCCTGTGTCAAATTGTTTTCTTGATTTCGCTAATCGTTTTCTACTTGTGTTCATCTCTTGTGTCCTTAAACTATCATCGGTCCAAAATCCACAGAAACATGTAACTGAACTTCTGAACATCTAAGAGATAATCAAAAATACGCCAAGTTGGTCAGTTGATTGCAATAAAATTTTAAAATAATAAAGATTTCATGTCAACTTTCATTCCGCTACAAATACCTACTATGAAAAATATTCAAATTCGTTCAATTGTCCTATCGGTCCTACCTAGATAAACCATGTCATTTTCTCAAGCGTAGCCTAGAAATGTCAACCTAGTCATACACAAATAACGTTGTTCAGTTAATAAAAAGCAGTCAGTTTTTATCCAAAATGTCACGCCGAACGCATTGACGTCAACAATGCATTTAAGTGTTCGCACGTTAGCTTCGAACCTATCAGCACAATTAAGTGCTGCAAACCTCCTTCCCTTTATTGATTCTTCGGTCGATTTTTATTGCTTTATTTAAAGAAAATATGACCAACTAACATTGCAAAAATTCGAAAAAGCGACTATGACATTAAAAAATTACTATTCAAAATCAACCGAGAAATGTGGGAAATAGAGCCCAAACAACATTTTGAAGTCAGCTGGCTGTAAAAGGTTCCAAAACCTGTCACAAATCCTATAACAGTTTTATTAGGATGTGTAACGATCATAAAAACCTTCTCAAATCCAACCGACTTGGAACTATTGTTTGGGAATAGACTCTCCCGAGCAGGGAATGAGAACAAACCTATTACAAATTGATAACTCATTTTGTTATTGATAACAAAATGAAATCAAAATAAGTTTTCTTTCCAAATTGTTTTTATTTAATATCAAATTGAGATATCATTTTGTTATCATTTCAAAAACTCAATGATAACAAGATTTGATTTCAAAAATCCAAAAAAAGGTTTAATATGCTTTCCCAACTAACATTTTCAGCGCTATAAGCTTCAGTCATTTGCTTTCTGTTGTGTAACCATCGAGTAAAAGCAGTCAACGCTGAATAAAGGGAAAGCTAGTCAAATATAAATCGTAAGCTAATACACGACTGCAAAACAAGCATCATACAGCTACCAAACTCGGTTTTCAGAAATTCATTGCTTGTCACTGGGGCTGCATTTACTCCACCGTATTCCGACTCCGGGAGATTTTCCGGAAGATGTGAAAACTTGAACACATCGAATAGGAGTCCCCACTAACAAAACAGCTGCTACTATACAGTACAATTCGTTATACTGACAAATCCCCAAACCAGCAGCGCTTTAAAGGCCGTTATGCGATTTCATTACGGCTAGAAGCTGTAATAAAGAAACTGTTGGTTTACCAACACGGCTTGTCTGATATAAACATTATTGTCAAAACAAACTTTAAGCGGGATATATAGCTACTACACAAATTCTTTACAGCTATCCATCTCTGTGCTGTGAAATTATTTGTGTTGCTTTTATTGCACTTTAATTCAATGCCGGAAGATTTGCCGGAAGATGTGCAAATCGCGTAAGAGTCCCAGCCACTACAACAGCTGCTTTTATACAGTACGTTTTGTAATGTTGCCAAAACACAAAACAGCAGCGCTTCGTAGCCGTTTAAAGAACACTCTTTCAGCTAGAAGCTGTGAAGAAGAATCTGTTGGCGCAACCACACAGCTTGTTCAATGTAAACATTATTGCGTTTGACGTTTCACAAGCTTTTACAGCAAGATGAAGTTGGGTAAGGTTTCTTGTGGCACAATTATGAAGCCTTGTCTGGAGTAAAACAAAACGGGCTATTTTCTATGTTATTTATATATAGCAGTGTGGCAGCGAGGACATCATCGGAACCAGTGGATACGGAGATCGGGAGTTCGATTCCAAGTAGCGGCAAGTACTTTAATTATTCAATTTTAAAAGTGATAATTCCAGTTCCACATGTATTGCGTCACGGTATCCATAACCTAATTATATTTAATCGTTTAATTTGGGGATGCCGTAAAATTATTATTTAACCCTTTATAAGGCAGTGGCAACTATATTGCCACCAACTGTTTGTATTTTTATCTGTATTGTAACACTTTGTTTCGAACTTTTTTTTTTGTTTACGCAAAATAGGGATTACCAACAACGCCTGGTATTTTTTTGGTGTTAAACAAAGCTTTAACAGCAATTTGGGAGCCATTTGTATTCTCAAAAATGGCTAAATTTGACCGCGTAAAGAAAATAAGCTCAAACTTATTGAAAATTTTTGGATTTGGTAAATATTTTAAGAAATAATCAAATTATGGGTTGACATGAGCTGAACAACACAGTTTAAATTATGGGTTAAGCCCTAATCCACTCTAAAATCTCTTTTCCGGCTTTTTGTCAAAGTCAAAAGAAGAAAAGTACCCTAAACGGGCAGTGGCAAGAATATTGCCACCAGCGTTGGTGGCCTAAACGGGCAGTGGCAACTATATTGCCACCTCAAAAGCTCGTTTTTGGGGTTAACGGGCAGTGGCAACTATATTGCCACCAGCGTTTTTGGGCTTAACGGGCAGTGGCAACTATATTGCCACCTAGATTTTTGAGAGTTTCTTTCAAACAAAAATTGTTTTGTACATGTAATCATGTATATAATCATTTCCATGATAGTATGCGTTGACAACTCTTCTAGTTTTCTCGGCCTTATAAAGGGTTAACAATTGCGAAAAGGCTGAAAAAGCGCCTTCTCAAGATGTTATTCAGTTAGTGGTTACATAGGAGCCGAGAAAAGAGCTATGACTAGGTGGCATAGAAGCTGATCGCACAGCATGTACAAGCTGATTAAGTTCGCCAAATTCATTGGTATAGGGCTTGCATAGAAGCTTCCGTCCATATGTACAACACAGTAACTCAGCATCAAGCCGTATTAAGGACGCTTTGTTGACGTTTACATTCACAATAAATGTTAGTTGGGTTATTAATATTAATTATATTCACAAAATATTTGTTAAATCTACCAGAGCATTTTACTTACATATTGACACAAAATTTATAATTAGCTGATTCTGGGTAATGGCCATGCTATTGATTTAAATTGGCTTGAACTTTAGTAAGTATTTTTAAGGGTGACTGGATATTATCGACAGGTTTGTTCTCTTCGTTATGAGGGGGTATTCATCGGCCAAGTTGCCTGAAACTTGGTTGTATAGCTTGGTTGGGAAAGATTTGAGGCCAACTTTGAATTCAACAGGTTTCAAAAAGCCTTCCATGACGAAGAGAACAAAACTACCCAGAATACAAAAGTTCCCAGATATCAGTTATTTCAATCTAAAGACAAATTAAGTTAGATATGGCCAACCGAAGTAATTCACGGTCATTCTACTGTTGAAGGTCACATGTTTTACCGTTATAAAGTATTCTCGCGCGAAAAAAGATTTATTGTAGCTCCGTACCAAAATGATGAATCTCGTTATGTTAGAGGTTTTGAAAATAACACAGATATTTATCATACATGAAAATGATGAATGCCATTTCACTCATTGTTATGTCAAACGGCCATTTTACCAACGGACTATTATGCCAGATTATGCCATTTGGCCATTATGCCAAAAGACTATGCCAAACGACATTATGCCATACCCGATAGAATTATTGTAGTAAAATATTTTTCCTGTCGGATGCGTTATTTTTCAATGTCATCATTTTCCCCGGGTAACGAGGGAAAAAGCTGAGAAGCCGAATGCGACTGAATTCGTTGCTCGATGTCATTTAATTTGAGTCCCGATGCCTGTGGCTCTGGGATGTCGTGAACACATTTGTTTTGGGGAACGTCCATAAATTACGTCACGCAAAAATCGACCATTTTCAACCCCCCCTCTCCCCTATGTCACACTTTTTGTATGAGACCTCTGAAATTTTTCTATGGGTCGTCACACTTTGCTTAACCCCCCCTCCCCCCTCAAAGCGTGACGTCATTTATGGACGTTCCCTTGCTGCAGTGCATATAATCAGAAGGAAAAGCTGAAATATAATTACATATACAAAAATATTAACCCTCGAGCGATCGCCCTGTTGTATTTTGTACAACACGTTGAAAAAATCTCGCTTTTTGTACTCAGCATTAGTGTGGTGCTGACGCAGGTAGTCAACCGCGCGAGTAACGGAAGGTTAAGGGCAGTTGTCCTTTGACTCCAAATTTACTTTTCTTTGTCACTTCAATGTCCATCATTAATCTTTTAATTGAATCATGGTATAGTTATGCTGCATATCTATGAGGATATCATATTCGATTTCCATACAACTTTTCTTCGTTTAGGCTCCAAGTAAGATGACTGTTGATGAAATGTTAATGTTAAAATCGATAATACTACGCCATTAATAGGTGCTATATTCTGATAATATCGTATCAAACAAAACAAGTTTTCAATCACGAGATTCTTCTAAATTTAAAATAAAATCTAATTTAAATTTTTACTTATTCACGTAAATTAATGCCTAATAAAATATCAAAATGAATACTAAATTTGTTATTAATTTTTAGTTAGTACCCTTTAGATTTGATAACTCCCTGAGAACTACGTATGATATCAAATCGTAAAATGTAGATAACAAAATGAGATATCAATTTGTTTTCAATGAGAACTCATTCTGATTTCAATTAGATATTCCTGTACATTATTTTGTTATCATTTTTGTTATGTTAACACTTAAGTCATACAAAATGAAAACTCACTTTGTTATCAAAATTCGTGATATCTAAATAACTCAATTTGCTTTCAATTAGTTCTCATTCCCTGCTCGGGTACTGAGCCCCGGCGGTTCCTCCGTGTTTATCGAGCATGTCTGATGCATATGATCAGCTATACTCCATCTGCAGCAGCCGGTTCGTGATGAACCGTTGGAGGCGCATTAAAGTGTTAAAAAGGTGATATGTTTCACTAAAGAACACTACATTACAATAATCAAAATGAAACTCCTTCACTTTAATACCGTCAACCCCTGCGAACTTGGCCAGGGATTGTCAATGTTGAACTTGTAGTATTACTCCAGCACGGTATTGCGTTCTGAATGTAATGCACTCAGGGGTTCCCAACCTTTTTGAGGTGGCGACCCCCTTTAAGAATTGTCGAAACATCTGCGGCCTAATGATTTTTTTTTAGAAAAAAATTGAATTAAATGAATGAAACCGGGTTTCGTAGCCTGAAATTTACTGTGGGAGGGGGTTTCGACGGTCAATGATACGTTTTTTTTATTCGACACTCACATTTCGTAAAAAATGATGTCATGTACATTTAATTTGAGTCATAGCTGAAAAATAGCGGCGCAGCCGAAAATTTTGTCTTTTGAAGGCGTTTTATATTGAAAATTTGTTCCTAAAATTGTGGCTTGTGGGGGAGGCGTTTTTTGGTAACATCGCGGCCTCCTTGGACTGGCTTCACGCCCCCCCCAGGGGGCCGCGGACCACCGGTTGGGAACCCGTGCACTACCGTACTGGGATTTGTTCTCCATATTTCAAAGGGTTCTAACAGCCCTTTATCGAAGAACCTAATTCTTTTATTGAAAATTGCCGGACAGTGGCATAATAAGTGTTCCGAGTCTTCTTTCTCTGCTTCACAGAAGCGACAAAGATCATCTTGAAGTTTTCCAATCAGTTTCAAGTGATGTCGGCTCGGACAATGGCCTGTAACTAGACCAACATATAAACTGAGATTTTTTTTTTAAAAGTTCTAGTATTTTGCGAAACATTTTAACATTTGGAGTAATGAAAAGTTTTGCCTGCCTCGCTATAGGGCACTGCATGAAATTATGCCCTTCTCTTTCACTCTTACAGAAATATTGTAAACAACAAGGCCAGGAAACGTCAAAATCACATACAAAATCAAAACAATGCAGTACCCTATAGAAGTGTTTTTTCCAATGGTCCACTGCACGAATTTATGCTGGCCTGCTTACTCTCACAGAAAATTTGACGTTTGGCGTATTAGCCCATTGAGTTGTCCAAAAAATGTCTCACGAAACCTAATGCAAGCCTATCCATATACGTGAGAACAAAAGATGTTTACAAAGTTCTTACAGATAGATTAACACGGGAAATCTGAACACAAACCACTACCACACAGGAATTTGGATTGGTCAATTCCACGCAGGAATAAACTGAACGCAACAAAGGACACATCAATAAAAAAACATATGCATTCACAACATGGAACAACACAATACTTCTCTTTCCGACGACAACGCACATCAAAAACGACGCGAGTTGGGCAGCTGATGCCAGCGACTGGTAATCACACGATCAAAATCCCGCTTTTCTCTTTCCGACGATGACGCACATCACCCCTGGCTAATGTCAGTACCAAGAGTACCTTTAGTCGGAACGGCGAGTGGTGTTCGCCGCGGTGAAGGCCGAGATAAAGGCCTGCTTCGAGGGTCTCTGTCGGAGTGCCAATGCGAATTCGTGAGGTGATGCTCACAGGATCGCGATGGCCAAGACGAGAGGTGTAAATAGCTCCTACAGAGCAATCTCCAGAGATGTTGAAGGCGATTATCGAGGGGCTTTTTTCGCGCCATGATCCCTAGTCCTTGGCCTCATTTCATCGGACAGCCGGGGACTGGGGCTGGCGATGAGGAGAGGGTCACCGATGTGGAACTTGCGGGGATAGCAAAGCCCTTTAGCGTAGGTAAAGCCCCAGGTCTGGATGGGGTTCCGAACCTGGCCTTAAAAGTAGCTATCGTAGAGGCTCCCGAGATGTTCCCGGGAGAGGGAGCTTTTCCAGAGGTTTGGAAGCGGTAGAGCCTGGTTCTATTGCCAAAGGCGGGGAAAACACCCGGAGATCCGTCGGCATATAGACCAATATGCTTGATCGACACGGCAAGGAAGGTTCTCGAAAAGATCATCCTCAAAAGAGTGTTGAGGGTGTAGATGGTCTCTCGGGTGCAGTAGTGGCTGTGAATGTTAGGAACGCGTTAAATAGTGCCACTTGGGCGGGTATTGTGGAACCTTCCTAGATGATGTCCAATAGCTCTGCGGTATATGCCAGCGAGCGCAAGCTGCTTACGTCGCTTAGTACCAAAAGCTACCGTGGTAAGCTGGAAAGTACTTATAGCGGACAATCTTGTTCAGAGGATATATAGGAATGAGTTTGGCTAGAATGCCGTTTCAACGGCTATCACCCACATCGTCTTTAAGCTACAGAGGAGGTGGCACGTGGATTCGTAAAATGGCTAGTTCAGATGTGATACAAGAGGTGATCCAGGGGTTCGGAGTCGGCTTCGTAGGTCAAACTGGTGCCCTGCGGTTGAAATCGACCCTTACAGCGATTGAATGGGCGCGGAGAGAACATCCTGATAGCGTTGCTGTCGTGGCATCGGTCTACCGGGTTGGATGCTAGGCCGCGGTTGGAAAAGGGTCCCTGATAAGGGCCGGGGTAAGTGGAGGCTAGGCCGTCCCTTATTTTGCAAAAATTGGAAATGTTATAAGTTCGTTAGTGGAAAATGATCGTTTTAGCTAAAAAATGATCGTGTAAAATTTGAATTCCGTATCTCAAGGCCAAGTGGTCCCTCAAGGGGCCTAAAGTTGTCAAAAATTGTATGGGACCAAAAAAACATGATTTTTTTCGACAAAAAAATACGCTATTCTACTAAAACCGGTGATTTTAGGACCCTAAAGGGCAAAAAATGTGCTTAGATTTGCGATATCTCTACTCGTTTTTGAGTTATTGAACAAAATAAAGTAAGTTTCCTTCGGAATCTAAAAAAATGGTCAAAAATGCTGATTTTTTAGTTGTTTTTTGTCAAAATATTGGAAACGAGTAGAGATATCGCAAATCTAAGCACATTTTTGGCCCCTTAGGGTCCTAAAATCACCGGTTTTAGTAGAATAGCGTATTTTTTTGTCGAAAAAAAATTCATGTTTTTTTGGTCCCATACAATTTTTGACAAGTTTAGGCCCCTTGAGGGACCACTTGGCCTTGAGATACGGACTTCAAATTTTGACACGATCATTTTTTAGCTAAAACGATCATTTTCCACTAACGAACTTATAACATTTCTAAATTTTGCAAAATAAGGGACGGCCTGGTGGAGGCCCTACTGTCAACAACCTTCTGGTGCGGCTGATCGGGCCTGGATCGTAGTGATACCCTTGCCTTCATCAGGTCGGATCGTGTTGCACGTAAACATCAGTTCTTGATGCTTGCAAAATAGTTGGGCGCGGGCGTGGTGGTTGACCCTACCCTCTTTCCGAGGACAAAGGGAATGGTGAGGACCACTCGGAAAACTGACTAAGCGCCAGCATATGCTATCTTGGTGGACTCTCCAAAGCGAATCATCGATATTCGTTGCTGCAGGGTACGCAGCTAACCTTGAGGGTGCAGCCATGCCTTCTTGGTGGTTCCGGAGAGACGTAGGGGTAGGCGACCTCGGGAATGTGTTTAGTGGATCGAGAAGAAAGCAATCCTGGCTTTTACTTTTGTTGTAGAAGATAGCCTTAACCCCAGAGATTCCCCCCCCCCATGGTTCAGAAGGAAAAATGGTCTACGGAAATGGCCTCAGAGTCTGAGATGGTCAAATGAGTCTAGGAAGTTTGAAAGCAGCGCTCAATAATGAACAGCTTACTAGAAACTCTAGCGAACCTTGTTATAAGGCTTTGCAACGATGGTACGATTGGCACACTCCGCATAGACAGCCGCGAATTCATGTTTGAAATCATGATCTGCAGTTCGTCCCTAACGGATGACATGAACAGGAGAGTCAATAAAGGCTACTCCCATAGGGACCAATAAGCAATAATCTATAACATCGGGCGACGAGCCGGAACTCTCCATCATCTCACGAATTGCTGGCGCGCTCCTGTTCACTGGCCTGTAACACATCAATGGGAAGAAAATTGCAGTTCAGTCTACTGGTGGAGTGCAACACACAGTACCCTCTGTGCTACATGCCTCCACCCAAGGAAAATTGTTCAGAGAGCGAAAACGGAGCAAGTCCAACTGCTTCAAAGAGCTGAAGGGCCCTGCGACATCCACCGAAATGTGTCCGGACAAGTTGAAGACCATCGTGAAAGGTCTTATTCCGTATCATGATTCCACGTTGTGGCCGCATATGAAGACGAAGAAACCAAAAGTGAAGAAAGCTCTTGGTCCGGATGGAATCCTTAACGTGACCCTAAAACAACGATACAGGCTGACGTCAAATTAGCATAATGTAAACACTTTTTAGTTGCTAATAATTTTTTTTTGATCGCTAATAAAATTGGTATGACAAATTCAGAAGCTTCTGAATTTCGTGCTACTAATAGACAATAATATGGTTATTAGATTGTCCTACAGAATTAGCATCATGTAAACGGTGTGCTAGTCGAACTGTCCGCTAATTATTCTTTCACACCAATGTTATTATGCTTTTGGTCGAAATCCGAAGTGACCGAACGTGCGAAAATTGATTTTTAACCTACTTAGAATTGTCGCAACTCAATTTGGATTAGTGCATATTGTAGCTCTTAATTAGCTTAATGATGCGCAACAGAAAAAATAGATTCAAATTCACTTCGCAGCTGCAACTTCGCATGTGCTTCTAGCGACGACTTCGATTTGGTGGTGCGACGATAATATTGTCTGGCAGAGTAGTGTTTACATCACGATAATTTGATACCAATGGAGTCGGGACAATTTATTGTCCCAGATTTAACAGCTAAATAATTAGTGACAGTGTAAACGATACTACCGTGGAGGGCCCATATTCTGCGTACCTAAGACTTTTTCAATTTCAATCAGCTGTAATAAATTCCAAATGGAACCGATTTGGCTGAATTTTTGACCGCGCATAGTTAATAGCCTTGTAATTAAGGGAAAAATATATTTTTTATACAAAACACCAATTTTTTTATGTAAAATCATGGAATTTCTAAAGTGTGTATGTTCCTAATTCTGCGCACATGAAAAAAAAATCTAAAAAGATACCATATTGTAATAAGAACATGATTCATAGATCAAATTCAGTTGAATTCTTCATTTTCAACTTTCATGCGCCATTACGACCGTATAGGAACTTTGCATGTCCGCAACATTGATACTACCAACTTTGATTACTAAGCAAAATACCCCAGTCCGTGCTGGTTGTGGGGATGCAGAAGTGATCTCGGTCTTTAGTAGCAACAACCAGCACACTCTAATATTCCTTTCCCTTCCCAACTGACTATAAGGACGTGGCCGGCGCCGTTATTGATCAAGAATGTATGAGCAGCTTAAATTGCACTTTGAGAATAAGTGGAGTGTCCCATCCCTTATTCATTTGGATCCCAGTGCAATTGGTACCAGCTCAGATCAATCACGGAGGAGTAACCATTGACATGTAGGGTAAATCGGGGTAGTTTGGCCACCCTAAGCAAAAGTCGTTTTAACATGCAGAAAACAACGATAAATCTCTCGTTTATCGTATGATCATATTAATGATTCTGATAATACTACGCAAAATACATGAAAATATCAAAGTCAATTTGTGTTTATATGCCAAAAAAAGATGTTTGAAAAAAGTTCGATTGTTGCGTCGATTTTAAACCGTCGGGGTAATTATTAGAAAAAACAGCCACAGAAATCCAATGTCGCGACTATTCGTGTGACTAACATCTAGTTTGCCTCGCCCTTACAGCGTCAGTAGCGGTACTATAAGTGTCAAATAAATTTTGTTTACCAAAACAAAAGGTCCTCTACAAGATGGGCACTCAAAAATAATCAATTATTACAACTAAAGTTATTAAAATAATTAAATAGGAAAACTAAGTACAGCGCCATTGGCGTTCTAGTGTATTTCTATTGGGTAATTTGAGCACCCTATTTTCAATGAAGATTTTTTTCGCCTAATGTAACACAAACTTAATATGCACCGATAGACATTTAATTGTAGTGTGTCAACTTGATGTATACAGAAAATAAACTAATTTTAAAGCTATCTAATGTGTTTGAACAACAGGAGTCTTATGTGGTGTTTTTATTCAGCCCGCTTCGGGGTAATTCGGCCAACGTTTTTCAATTTTATTTTTCCAATTTACTGTGGGCTTAAACTAATTTGTTCTAACGTTTGAATGGCTTCCATATCAGACCAGTAGTAGAGCTGCAGGGTCGGTTAGTTAAAAATATTAGATTTTAGTTGATTTTTATGAGGTGCTCAAATTGCGAGTGTGTAGTAGAATTTCGTCCGGGTGCCAGTTCGCGCGCGTTTGCTTCGGTGGTTTGATTTTTTTTCTTCCTATTTTGTATTCCGAAGTGAGCATTTCGACGGCGGTGAGTGTGCGGTGGACGCGTCGTGGATCGATTCGGTTCCAAATTTTTCGCTTCCCGTCGCACTAGTTCCCAATACACTTTTAGTTGATAATAAATATTTTCTTTCATTTTTTTGCATTTACACAAAAGAGTGAAAAGTGTTAGTTCGGGCTCGTCGGTCGAAAAAAATCCGGGCGCCGACAAGTGAGTCGCGTTCAGTGTATTTCTGGGTGGAATAGACTAAAGGTTTCTGTTCCCTAGTGGAGTGGAGACGCGCGATGGCTAGTTTTTGCGTCGAAAAGTGGTCGGTTGTTAACGGCGGTTTGTGTATATTGTCAAATCATATCACAAACCATAGGTGACTCCCGGACTGACAATGTACCTTACCCTACTAACAAAAAAAATCCTTCCTGAGACAAACGTGAAGATGCAGCGATTCGCGGTCTTTATAACAACGTTTGTCTTACTAACATTCCCTCCCCATCCTCGATGACCGTAAGGACGTGGCCGGCGCCGTTATTGACCCTATTAAAGTTGAGAGCTCTCGAACTGTGTACATTGAGAATAGTAAGCTAGTCCTAAGCCCTATTCATTGGTTCCTTGTGCAATTTCGATTGTTCTGGTCAATCACGGAGTAGCAACTACGAATTGTGCGGTCATCTATGCTCATGCTCATTTTTATGAGGTGCTCAAATTGCTTCATTGGCCAAATTACCCCAACTACCCCTATAGTCAGATTTGATCGTTTGATCGAAGCAAAGTGAATTTGAATCATGTTATTTATATACCGCATTTAGTTCACCACTGGACTGCGAACTGCGACTTAATAAGTGCGAAAACGTAAATAAAAGTGCGCGATTGCATCAAATCAGGTTGATGTCTTCGGCGCACTATTTCTTCAATCTATGGTGAACAAGTGCTCTGAAGACACCGAGTTGATTTGATGCAATCGCGCACTTTTATTAGCGTTTTCGCACTCGTGAAAACTAGTGCGATAGTCCAGTGGTGAACTAAATGCGCTATACAAAAGGAATTGGTAGCATTACCGAATACTACTATGTAAAGCTTTTTAGTTATCCGCATAATATGTATATGTACACTCATTACAATTTAGTAAAATTTACTTTCATTTCAGAAAGCAAAATAAACTTTTTCGCCATGAAAAGGTGGCAAAATTTTTCTTGCAAACTGACACTTCTTTCCTGTTAAACTCCATCAGGGTTTCCTCTGTTTAAGCAAATTCCATGTAAACTCACATCATATGTCCCATTTGACGTATGCTTGCATGAATACATTGAGTTTTCCCTTGATTGATGTCAAATGTTTGAAACGCGTGGTTAATCCGGTCGAACTATCAGATCAAATATGCAAGAAACAAAAATAAGCCTTTAAATATTATAAACTAACTTTTTGAAACATAATTACATTCATCGGATTGCTAGAAACATATAATATGGTAGTTATAACTATGTTGGTATTTACATGATGTTTGTTTATTAATTATATGTGCAAAACTTAGTGGTGAAATGTCTGCACAGAATTAGGACCACTATTTATTACCGGTTGCTAATTCTGCGCACCTAAGAAGAACAAGAACAAGAGAAAACTCAATTGTTTTTTGCCGATTCTTATTCCTTGAAGACAGTAGTACAGGATGCGCATGGAGAAGCAGACATGATCTTCATTATATATGTTGCAAAATGCTTCAGCTGATGAGGCAAATTTTTAGCAGCATCGCTAGCAGACCCAGATTTTAGGCAATTTTCAGTACTTGCATCATCATATTATTTTTTTACAAAATAATGGTCATTAGTTTGGAACATTTTTCTTCACAATTTTTTTCATTACTATATTTGAAGCTAATATTGGAACTAGCGTCCATGATCTTATTGTATATTAGAGAAAGTGCGCCGAATTAGGAACGGTCACGGTAGCACACAATAAATTAGCCGACAAAATATTGTCACGCATTACTATCGAATATGTAAACGGGCCATTCCGGATGAACATGCATTGGTTTATTCACGCTCCCTTACAGTTTTGTCCGGAATGAGTGAATGTGGAGAAGACACATTGACAATTGACACAATGTTATCGAAGCGATGTGCCGTGAGAAAGTGATTTGGAACACTGCTGGTTTTGGGTTCTTCTCCGTTGAAGTATACTAGGTCCACACCACCGGGGACGAGATTGAGTATAGGGGGGGTGGGGGTAAGACGGACCGGGTGGGTAAGACGGACCACTGAGTAGTTCTGTCACTTAAGAGCTGAAATTTGATTTTCTTTTACGATTAACTATATCTTCTTATCAGTTGATGATTATTGAACCACTCCATGAGAGAATACATATGTCAAAAGTGCAAAAAATAATCAATCATTTACCAGGCTACACGCTTTTGTGCTGGGATCTAATTTTGAGGCGACAATAAATAAGCTTTTTAACATTAAATTGCTAAGTTTTTACACTTTATTTTGAGTTTCCCAGTAGTTTTAAACTGTTCCATCCTATACACAACGAAATTCAGGTAAATTTCATGGATTATAAATAACGGTGGTGGAATGAATATTTTGCGTTGTGTGGGGGTAAGACGGACCGCCTTGAGGGTGGGTAAGACGGACAGTGTTGGGGTTACTTTGATAGTGCCGTAAGAAATACATTAAGACCCACACATTGTTCACAGATTGAAATCTATGGAGTACAAAAATGATTGTGGAAGCCGTATAAAGCATTTAATATTGATTTTTTGTTCAAAAATTCATTATATTAGAATTTTTGTTGTTGGAACAGTTTGAACTTTGTAAAATTACCAGAGCATTGCATACTGTTAGGCGTTTATTAGTCTATGGAGGTTTCCAATTTACAAAATAGATTTTAATTTGCAAAAACACGTTTCGCTAAGAGATTTAAGGCCAAATTTAGATTCTACTATGATTGATCTACCGAATACAAACGGCCACAAACATCGTTTAACACAATTAGAGGCGTATTAGCTAAATTTCCAAACGTGTCCATCTTACCCACCCTACCGCGGTCCGTATTACCCACACTGTTGAAAAACATACATTTGGAGATCACTTTTTAATTATCTCAAAAGTCATGGAAAATCAAATTTTATTGCAAAATCGGCTTGCAGACTGTAAAATACCTTAATTGGAGTAAATAGTATGGAGATAAAATTATAATTATCGCATTGTTTACACTGTCAAAATAGTGTTTCCTAAACATGTCCGTCTTACCCCCACCCCCCCTACCGCCATGAAGCACCACAGCATGGGGGCCGGATCACAACGTCCGAGGCCTTACTGTCCCGGTCGTTAAGTCAGGGTTTTTATTGCAAAATAACGTCCAAAAATAAGGATGCGTCATGATATTCTATCCACATATTATATGTCTTTATGCCAAACAACCTTATGCCAAATGACACAGACCCCCTCCATCTGACTGTCTTATCCAAATTACACATCGAATAATGCACACCTAAGCTATTCTGCGTTTTGATTTCTTACAGACTCTGTTACCTCAATCACTAAAATGACCAGCAGCTCTTCGACTGCTGGATGGGACGCTCTTGTTCGGTCTTTTATTTCTTCGGGACTTCTTTTTTTCATGAATTAGTTATTTGGTTATTAATTAAGTATAAGCTTTTTGCTAATTTGTATCGTAAAAACTTTCCCTTACTAGCTCAACTCAGTATTTTTTCATCTTTTTCTTTTTTTCTTTTGTGCAGAACTTCTTTCAGTGTCTTCGTGCCCGTTTTTCCGTAGGACATAGACTAAGAACGCCTGACCATAGCGTCGTACTGGAAGATGGCCCTCGGAAAGGACTGACCTGCCAAATCTACAAGTTTACCTGTTACAAAAGTCTGCGAAACGTGTTTAAGACTGATAAGGTGTGTTAATCTATTTTATCTCTTTACATAAAACTGTACGTTTCCCCTTCTTACAGACAACTCTACAATTTGAAAAGTCATTTTGTCGATCTTCGGACGGTACCTTCGAGGAAATCGATCTGAGTGAATCGCTGAAAGACCCGCAAAGTAGCTCGAAAGGCGTAGCAATCAAACCGTTCCAGTACAAAACCTACATTAAGATGGGATCCTACCGGAGTGCTCACAGCAAGAATGTCCACTACTTCACAATCGAATGGATTGCAGGGGTCCTGCCAAAGTGCCGGTTCGGAGAGCTGCGAATTACCTTCCAGTATGGACACAAGGAAAACCATTTGCACGTGAGACCACCACCCACGCAAAATCCTATTTCCGGGGATGGAAGGGACATTTCGGCATCGAATGAGGTGCTCGGGGTAAACAATAATTCACATAAAGCTTTATAATAGGGGAGTGGAATGTGTAAAATATACAGCTCAAAGGGAATTGACTATTCCTATAGACGAACACGATGCAAATAAATATTTCGTTTTACAAATAAACAGTGATGACTAACCTTGTAAAACTAGATCTAAAATTGTACCGGATCCCTGCCAGTTTCTGCACACTTCTGCAAAATAGCTGAAAACACGGAAATTGTTGAAATTTTAGACACACATTTCCAGTTCTGACCACTAGTACTTAAAATCAATAAAGCAAGAAAATAACTCACCTTTGCGCTATTCTGCATTCGGTTGCACCCGACACAGGATGGTTTCGTACATCAACCGGCGCCACTCTTTCCGGTAGACGGATTTATTTGCTGCTCGGAATAGTTTGCATTTGGCTGCTCCGCTAATGTCTGAATATAGGAAGTAGTAGGTGGACGCGACCAGCAGTTCTTGGTTGTAGTTTCTCAGTGACCATTCGAAAACATTCAGCACGCAGTCATCATTTAGCAACGTTTTTACAATATTCTGCACCGAGCGCTCCACTCCCGGAAGAAGGTATTTTTGTGACAGACTCAGCGCATCTAAACTAGCTTCGATGACCTTCGGAGGTGGTGCCATTCCCGTAAGCTTATTCACAGTCTGTAATTTGATCAGGTAGAAGAAATACTTCAACCCATCCACGCTGATATTTTCCTTCAGGAAAACTTCGTTGTTCTTCGATTCTATAAAGTGATCGCCGTCGAACATCCGCTGGAACACGTCACTTCCCTGAATCAGCAGTTTCTTGCTCACTCGCACGCTATCAACCACCCCGCTGGCGTTCGTCACCTTAAAAGTAACCTTCTCCTCACTGCTGTTCTCATTGCAAATGGTCAGCGTATTGTCAAACTCCTTTGCCTCCAACATTTCACTGGGCGTTCCGGTGTCCTCCTCTTCGCCGCAGATGCACAGGTTCTGAGCCAGTGTGGTTAGCCCAGAGCTAGCAGCCACACTCAACCTTTGCTCGTACAGCTCCTCTTCTTCATCGTCGTTTTCATTGAGGATAATGTTCATCACAGTTTTCAAAATTTTCATATCGTACAACAGCTTGTGGAGCAGTTTGGTATCCCGGACTACGTACATTACGATGATGGAGACCTGCAGTTGTAGGGTGCGCTCTCCAGTTCGAAGTATGTGGGCAATTTCCCCTTGCCCGTAACCGGTTTCCCCTATGTTACCGAACAGAGTCATCAGTTCACTGCAGGCAGATTTCATCTGGATTGGACATAAGAGAAAACCGAATAAGATGTGTTCTAACGATGTTCCATGTACTCTCTACTCACCTCATCGCAGCTCCAGCACCGCGAGTGCGAACTGTACGGCACCTTGCACTCGTGCAACCGAAAGACAAAGTCCTGCTTCAGCAGCGGCAGAAAATGGTCCACGTGCTTGATGATGTTGGCTATGATCTGGAAAGCTCGCCCTCGTGGCCTTTTCGTCAGTTTGCAAATCTTCAGTAAAGTGGACAACGTTCCCGGGTGAACAAATTCCAGACCCTTGTGGGACTTGGATATTGACCAGAGCAGCGTCAGAATCGGTTGCATCGGGCTCTTTTCGAAGGCCTTCGAAGAGACAATTTCCAGCTCGATGTCATGAATCTCGTTGTCGTCTATCGTGTCGTCGAAGCTGCAATGATTGCGTTTCCGGGCTTCCTGCTGTGTCTGGGGTTCTTCTTCATCCCGTTCTAGATCCGTAGCGGACATCAGATTTGTGTTAGAGTTATCGTCATACAGGTATGCTAGTATGTCAAATTCGTTGCTGGTCTTGGCGTCCTCGGTATTATCATCGACCGTGTCCGGTTCTGGTGGTACCATTTCCGCCGCATTTGCAACCACGGTTTCCGGGTCTTCCTCGGTGTCGCTACAGACTGGCGAATAGATGTCATCCTCATCGAACTCGTCAATTTCGTCAGTCCGAGCCGGACTAGAGCTGCTACTGGACGGGTTCCGAACGCCATTGTAGCTGGTGCTAGCGTAACCACTACTGCCGCTTTCCGGCGATTCCGGTGCCGATCCATAGGGATCAATTTTTGCCACCTTTGAGTGCCTATAGTAACTGGAGCTCTTAAAATTGAATAACTCATCACTCCGTTTCAGTTTAGCTTTTTGGCTGCTGGATTTCCGCTTCGAAAACACGCTGGTATTCATGGTCTCCTCGTCGTCGTGTTTGATGTGATGAACTTCCTTCTCGTCTATGATGTTGTTGAGGACTCCCACCAGAAAGCTCACCAGACCATTGTTGAGCAGAATTTCGTAGCTAAGATTATCAAACCGGTACTGGTAGAGGGCGTAGAGAATTATACTAAGTTGGTGCTTCTCCTTGCACTGTTTGGCTAGTTTCATGAGGGCTTGCAGAGCACCACTACGCCGAATATGACCTCGGTTGCACGCTTCTTTTGCAAGCAAGCAGATAACACTGGTACAATAGCGTTTTTCCGAATCATCTGGAAAGGGAATTGAAAATAAAGAAATACGTACAATACACTCGGGAGCAAACATTTTGATTCACTTCCAATAATATGTGTCGTGTCCGTTGTCTAGTGTTAAGTTTTGTTCAGTCTGAACACGGTGTCCGTATCTCATTACAGTCACAGCCTTTCCATTTTACCTTCAATAGAGGGATTGACTGGCGGGACCACTGAGAGTTTGCCGCTGAAACGTTCTTGGAATTAGATGATCTCTGGAAATGTGTAGCAACCTCCTGTTCTGCCGTTCTACGCATAATTGTCCCATGTTATATGGGATTCCCATATAACATGGGACAATCGGGCGTATAACGGCAGTGTAGCTGAAGGTTACGATGTGGTTGATGCAGTCAAGGATCGTTCGTAAGGCTCATGCAAAGTAAATGTTGCTCCTAGACCCCGTGAACTATGTTCACGTAAACCCTAGTCGTTGTTGGCTGAACGGGCTCGTTTAGAAGTTAACCATCAATGTTAACTTCTTTTCCCGATCAGCCTATATAGCTGTGCAGTGTCGGTAGCGGTTGTCTCAATTGGCTAAGAATAACACTACGGACCACCTGTTCCGGGGGTAGAAGTCCACCAAACAGGGAACCCCAATCCAAGGTGTCAGGCGCTCCGTGCTGAGGGATGAATGGTTGAGGGGGTTTAAAAAATGCTCGATCTTTAACGGAGTCTATAACGTAGGTAGATCACATTTTTTGGTTGCGTTACGGTTCAAGATCTACCAAATCGAACCCTAGTGACATCCGGTTTGTCAAATTGGGGTAATGTGTTTTGGTAATAAGGATTCATGGTACAAAGTCCTTGTTACTGGTGACAGTTTCTAAAATTGCTTTTTTTTCAAATCGTTTATTTTGAGGCTAAAATGTTTACTGAAAAACTCTACAGAGCCGACAGTCTAATGAAATAATAATTTCTAAAGATAACAACACCTAGATTAATAAAAAGTTCTTCTGGCACATATCTTTTTCGGTCGAGAATGTTCTTTTGATCCCGATGATGCAAATTGAGCGCGCCGTTGACTTGCATGCTGCTTGCTCACTGCTTCGGTGATAGCTTTGGCCACTTCGGTTAACTTTTCAATGCTTTCCTTTCTCCGTTTTTCTTTTTCTTGATCGGCACTCGACTGACACTCGTCTACTAGCTCTTCCACGTCGGACATATCTGTTTCCTGTTCGACAATATTCTCCTCCAGCACTTCGATGATATCCTCCTCTAACAACGCTTCTGATTCCTGTTCCACCGCTGCTGACATCGCTTGCTCGGAAACAGCCGCAGCATAAGATGCAGGCTGTGATATTTGCTGCTTCTTGTTTCCCACGTGGCTCCTTGGTTGACGTTGGGGGCACGAATCCTTCCTATGTTCTACAGCTTTGCACAAAAAACAGGTGTCTTGAAGTCCGTCGTGATAGATTCGTCCTTTACGACCTCTGATGACAATTTCCGAAGGGATGTCTTTTTCAACGTCCACATATACACCTCTCACACCAGTGTACATATGGGATAAATCGAGGTGAGCAGGAAATTTTTCCCGGATCATTTGTTTCACCTTTCCATATTTTCCAAGTGCAAGCGATACTGCTTCGTCCTTCAATTCCGGTGGTAGGTCAAACAGACGTATATATTGTACGTTGCTACCCGCCACCACCATCCGCACCGCGACTGTTCTCCCACTGCTGTATTGAAACATTCTTGGTTCCGTGTTGTTCTTCATCGCCTCCTTCATGGCCTCGACCTCGAGCGAAGTGAATTTTATGAAAATCGAACGATCATGTGCCGTTCGATACGCGGTTTCCATATTCTGCAGAACGGTGTCCAGTTGTTTTAAGAAACCTGCGATCTCCGTCCATGTGGGTCGCGGATTACCCACTGGAAATCGGAACTGAACAGTGTTCACAATATCATCCATTCCGCAGTTGGATTCAATTCCGTCACAAACAATACACGCTAGCGAGCGACCGAACCACAAAGCAATCAGTATAACTATCTACACTGCACAAGCTGCACGCTAACGCCGCTCAACACTAAAGTGCATAATTTCCAGACTACACCAAAAATGTGTAACCCTTGCACATTTACAAAATGAGCTCCAGTGTCCGCAAAATCGTTAAATTCGCAAAAATTTGTGTACGCCAATCTAGCTAGGTTTACTAGTGACCTTGGAAAACAAAAAAAAAATCAACATTTCGCATCTAGACGAGTGTACGAGCTGTTTTTTGAGAATGTGTAGCTGTCACACATTTTTGTGTGGTCTGGAAATTATGCACTTATGAGTAGGTCTTACACATTTTAGTGCTGAGCAGTTTTAGCGTGTGGTGGAATCGAAACCACCGCGGTGCAAGAGCACATTCGCGTCCGTCTGAACTTGACAAAAGCAGAAGCGAAACTGGATTGCATTTATTCTGCCTTACTGGTAGTTAAATAATCGGACTTTGCCCAACCGAGACTACACTTGACGTTAGGAAAACAAACTTGCTTTACGTATCTAACTGCGTACTTACCTATGAAGGACTGTTAAGTTCTGGTTATTCAAGGACTCACGTGCATTCTTATTGTAGAACACATTCTCTAATTTGACAGAGTTTTGCAACTAGCCTAAAGTCCCGGGTTTTTCTATGTTGTCCAGGGACTAAACTAGAAGCAAGACATGGATGGGGCTAGAGTTCCGATGCATGGATGAATATCAGTACCACCGTTTTGTTTTTCTCAGAATTCAAATAGATTGTGTTTGATTATGAGGGGTATGAACAAAGCTGAGTAGCATTTCCCATGCGTGTATTTCCCCTAGCAAGCATCAGTGACAGCCAGCACCATGACGGGGTCGTCGTCAGTGTGATGCTGCCTCATTGACGAGTGGACTGTTGGCGGAGCAAGTCGCCATCACCGTGATGTTCCGTATTATGCCAAGTGATTCTACTGCAGTTTGCTAAGATGGCTGGGAACGGATTGTTCCAGTGAGTTGCCCGGCATTCACAGATTAGAGGCGCTCTTCCACTGGGATTTAAATCTCTACGTTAACGGTACCTTTTCATCGCAATCGATTTCTTGCACATCTGGGATAACAAAACAGGAACTGTACAGAAATCGATGCTTCACTGCCTCTCAATGACAATGGAATAGTACGACATGCACTAAATACTAAATATACGGGTAATGCCACAAAAGATCTAAATACTGGTCGCAGTGGCTCACCCGAACAGGAAAAAAAACCTAGTCGTTCATTGAAATAATAATGACCCAGACAGGCATACTAAGCGTGCAATACGTCAACAAGGTGAGCGTTACGCAATGCAAATAGAGTTAAAGATGTTGTGGGAATGACGTGTGACTCGTACGCGTGTCTTTAACAAACTGGTTTATTATGCTCTCGAGATACTGTACAAAGGTATGGTGTGTGACTGTGTGTGTGATCTATGTTTGCGTCTATGATGTATATGAACATTAACGAGGGGCTATTCAACACTAATCATGTTACATCTCCCCTTTTCAAAGAACATCAATAATACTCGTAGTCATTGTTTCGTGTAGAGCGAATCACTCGACTACTTCTTGTGCGTTGATCGACCTCGGCTTCTTCATGGACCTCGTTCGAAGATTCCTCTTGGTGAACGGCCGCTGGAGTACGTTGTCCCTCTTCCGAGGATAGTTGGGGCGGCTCCGGAACAGTTTCCAAATGCACAACCGAACCACCATTCGATGCTGCATTTGATAGCTGCTGTGCTTTCCTTATATCCCGGACGTTTCGGCGAACTATCTGACCATCTGCAAGTTTAACTTGGTAAGACCTGGGTTGTTCCAACTTCTTTTCGATTTCTCCTCTTTCCCAAGTCTTTGACTTCATGCTTCGTATCATGACTTGCTGCGTCTCAGTGAACTCTGGAGCCTCCTTGCTTCCTATGTCTGCATACTCCTTTTGTTGTCGACGTTTGGCTGTTAGATTCTCGGTAACTTTGTCGACCAAAGTTGGCTGCAGAACTTTCTGAGTGCTTGGCAAAGGTGTTCGCAAACGTCGTCCCATTAGCCGCTGACTGGACGATGCTAACTCTTTGTCTCTTGGGGTATTTCTGAATAACAATAGAGCTAGATCAATGTCCGTTTTGTCTTCAGAACACTTTTTCAGTAATGCTTTAGCGGTTTGGACGAACCTTTCTGACAGACCATTACTTCTTGGAAAGTGGGGACTAGAAGTGACGTGATCGAAAGACCATCGTTTACTGAAATGTGCAAACTCTCTTGATGAGTATTGCGGACCGTTGTCAGTATAGAGTACTCGGGGAATTCCATGACAAGCAAACCATCGTTTTAGAATCGCAATTACCGACGTTCGAAATCGAAGTATCCGGAGTAGCTGTCTGCTATCAATACGAAGTCCTGTCCCTGGAAGTGAAACAAGTCGGACCCGACTATTTCAAATGGTAGAGTTGGCACCTCGTTCTTGATGATTGTGTGTTTCTGATTCGAATTTTGATGCTTCTGACAAGCTGTTGTTTCGCTCTATTGATACAACCTTGAATACCTGTATGCCCTGAGTGAACGATCGTCAGCATCTTCCGTCGTAGTATTTTTGGGACAACAATTTGGTGTGATTTGAAAACCAGGCCTTCGTAACACGCTAATTCGTCACGATAGTTCCAGTATGGACGTAACTCAACTGGTAGTTGTCTCCTATCATCAGGCCAACCAGACATGATTACTCCTATCAATTGCTGAATTTCGGGGTCCCTCGCACACTCATCCGTTAGTTAAAGTCTAGCGGATTTCGACATTTGAAGCACAACATGGACTTCCAGTTCGTCGGTTTTCTCATGAGTATCGTTGTTTGCAACGTCCCTACTTAAAATATCTGCCAATGGAATCTCCTTTCCTTTCCTGTATTGGATTTCCGGACCATATTGAACAACATCCAGCAGAATTCTCTTAAGCCGAGGAGGAGCCCTATCCAACGACTTTTTGTAAATCGACTCTAGCGGTTTATGGTCAGTTTCTATTGTGAGTTCCTTTCCATAAACATACTCATGAAACTTATTGCACGCGAAGCAGATAGCAGCGGCTTCCTTCTCGATTTGCGGATAATTTTCCTGAGCCGGTGTTAGTGATTTGGATGCATACGCTACTGGCCTACCGTTTTGCAAGAGTACTGCACCGAAAGCTTTGGAACTTGCATCTACCGAAAGAGTTACCGGCATGTTGACGTCGTAGAAGCTTAGAACAGGTGGTGAAATCATCATTTCTTTGATCCCCAGAAAGGCGTCCTCCTGCTCCCGATCCCAGAACCATTCAACATCTTAAGGCAGCAGTTTTCTCAACGGTTCCGTTAAAGCCGACAGATTTTCAATAAACTTCCCAACGTAGTTTACTGTTCCTAACACCCGTTGCAGTTCTAATTTGTTGGTTGGTCGCTTGAGTTGCTGAATTGCCTTCAACTTCTCTGGATCTGCCTGTAGTCCCTGCTGTGTTACTAGATGTCCTAAAAACTTGGCTGACCTTTGGTTGAAAAGGCACTTTTCCTTGTTAAGTTTGAGGCCGGCGGATTCGATTCTCTTTAAAACAATGCTTGTCAATTCCCTCAACTTGTCTTCCGTTTCGGCATGTATAAGTATATCGTCCATTGAACTCTCTACACCTTCTAGTCCCGCCAGTAATGTGTTCATTAACTTTTGGAAAACTTCCGGAGCTGATGCTAATCCAAATGGAAGTCTCCTGCAAGTATATCGACCCCACGGTGTTGAAAACGCTAAATATTTTGCAGTTCGTTCAGATACCGGTATTTGCCAAAACCCTTTTTTCATATCAAGTATTGTGAAGAATTTGGAGTTGCAGATACGCGCGGAGATTTCTTCAATCGTTGACAGGGGATGCCTGCGACGGAGGAGGTTTCGGTTCACCTGAGACGGGTCGATACATATGCGCAGCTTACCTTTCTGTCTGACGATGACCAGTGCGTTCGTAACCGGCGTTGGTTCACTAATGGGCTGAATCACACCCATTTTTTCCATCGAATCGAGCTCTTCGAACCACGCTTCTTCTGCACTCTCATCATCATCCGAAACACTTCCGATAAACAGTTCTTCCACCGATAGTTCACCCTCATCTTCGCAGCTCACTGTTTTTACAGCCTTATTTCCCCCCGATCCAGTAGGGGATCCAAAACACCGTTCAGCAAAATGTCCCAGCTGATTACACTTGAAACACTTTTTGCCATAAGCCGGGCAGGCACCCTTCCTGTGCTCTCTGCCACATCGATTGCACTGAATCACTTCGTTCTTCACTGTGCGGTTCGCTTTCTGACCAATTTGTTTTGAAATTGTATCCACTTCAACCTCTGGTTGTTTCCTCATTTCCTGAGATTGCTTCAGCGAGAGTTCATAATTTCGAATAACATCAATGGTTTTTTGCAAATCCAAAGCATCGTTGAGTAACTGCGGAACTAGTTTTGCGTGTACCATTCCCGAAATCAACCGATCTTTCACCAGAGAGTCATGAAGGACACTAAACGAACATTTCTTTGCTTGTTCTCTCACTCGCGTCAAAAAGGCATCGAATTGTTCCCCTTCATGCTGTACGATTTTTCCATACACGTATCGTTCGTACGTGAGACACGATTTGGGAACGAAATAGGCATCAAACTTAGCTTTCAAAACATCGATATCACTCTCCTGTGCATCGGACAGCCCAAACGCGTCCAACACTCGCACACAATCTTCACCGATGCAGCTTAGAAAGGTGGCTGCTTGTGTTGGTGGCGGCTTCTGCGAAAGCTCCGTTGCCACTGAATACCAGTGGAACTGGCGCCACCAAAGCTTCCATTTTTCCGCCATGTTTTCCTCAATCACTAGCGGCCGCGGAGGCTTACCCCACGTCTCCACTAGACAGAAATGTCTTGCCATTTTGCTGCCAGAAAGAGAAAACGTAACAGAAATGATCAACACCGCTGCTTTCCATGCAAACAGCGAGAGAACATTTCTGTCATGACACATCTGTCCAGCAAAATGGCAAGACATTTCTGTCTAGTGGAGACGTCGGGTTAATTAATGCTCCTTGCATTAACATGGCCTTTTGATCCGTCATTTCTACAACATGTAGCACTTTCTCAACTGTTCTTTTTACTATATGAGATCACTCGCGTCGGCGTCGCAGTACCGCGGAAAGCGCGTTCGGTTTTACTGATTCTGACACCATGTGGGAATGACGTGTGACTCGTACGCGTGTCTTTAACAAACTGGTTTATTATGCTCTCGAGATAGGTACTGTACAAAGGTATGGTGTGTGACTGTGTGTGTGATCTATGTTTGCGTCTATGATGTATATGAACATTAACGAGGGGCTATTCAACACTAATCATGTTACAGATGTGAAGAGCGCTCTCGAAGTGTGGGCAAAGCTGGAAGCCACTTTTGAAGATAATGAGTTGACCAGGCATGTAGGTTTACTGAGGAAACTCATCACTCAAGAAACGCGATTCAATTGATTCCTACATCAACGAAATTGTCTCTACAGCGCACAAACTACGCGGGGTTGGATTTGAAATATCTGAAGCGTGGATTGGGACCCTAGTCCTAGCTGGTCTACCTGCAGAATACAAGCCCATGCTGACGGCACTGGAAAACTCCGCGGTATCTCGATCAATGGCGGTGTTTTCGACGAAAATAAGAGCGCAGGTATGTCCTTGGCGTGTGTATCATTGTAAGGAGACGCTTTCAGCCTTTACCCGCTGTTACCCGGCAGGGCGGCCTAAAGCAGGGTACCTCCACTTAAAATTCAGATTTCGGATGAAATTAAATAATAAAATATAAATAAATAAATTTTGCAACAAAAACTCTATTAACTTCTCAAACCTGCGTTTTGCCCCGTTCTCCCCAAGGCACTTTGGCTTCGGTCGACTCGTTGGGGCCCTTGCTGCAGTGGTGGTGGTGGTCGTCGTTGGCTCCCGCACGGTCTATGCGGAGCACCTTCCTTCTTCTTCTTTCTTCTTCTCCTTCTTCTTCTTCTTTGGGCACTAGGGTTGCCGAAGTAACCGTCCTTGGCAGTTAGCTAGGGGGAAGAGCGGGCTCCTTTGTCGGATCCCCCCTAGCGACGGTGGCGATAATACGCCGGGCAAGTCACTCGCCGTGACTAGCCCTGGTAGTCTCCGCAAAGTACTACCACAGGTGGTGAGCCCCTTTACACCTACCTGTCTTCGTCCTCCTTGACGTTTAGCTACACGGGCGAGACTGGCTCTACTGGCTGAGCCCGTGTAGCGAGGACGGTGGGTTTTCGTCGACACTTGGCTAAACCGCCGGGAAGCGAATGACTCCTTTATAATTAGCTTCCCGTGATGGCGGCGGTCGTCACCCTTGTAGCACTATCACTTTCACAGCACTACACTTTGGTTCCCGAACCACGGGCCGGCACTTTTCCGTTGGAATTCACTTCCCGGATACTTCCGTCGGTGCTGGGAACAACCATCCAGCAATAAACGGCGCGAAAGCGGCACTTTCTTCTCATTCCCGGGGGTAGAAAAACGGGTGAAAATACGCGTCCGTCGCACTTCGTGGTTCGTAACTTTCTCCCGATTCAATCAAAACAAAACAGCCACACACCGCAAACGATTGTTCTGCTGCTTGTTGCTGCTCGATGTGTGCCATGTGGTGGGGAGATTGGGGGTCAAATGCCTCACCGATACAATAAAATACGATTTTATTTCCCTATACTAATTTCACAAATTAAATAAAAATGACAAAATAACAAACTAAAATGTTCCAAAACACAGTGGTGTTCACAAATTTAGTGGAAAATTGTAACCACAGGTTACATCATCAGGTCTGTAACTGTGGCATCGTAGGAGCATACGGCAACTGAAATCTGACTCGGCGATAAACTCGTTTGTCACATACCGACTAACAATGTTGATAGTCGTCGGCAAAACCATAAGTAGGAAAACCGCTATTATTGAATTGCCTTAATAGCGTACCTGCTACGAATTTCCACAAAAGCGGTGACAATACTCCCCCTTGGGGCATCCACAAGCACTCAATTTCCTAATCGCCGCTTGACGCAATGTCGAGAAGAGATGTCGGTTTTTAAGCATATGGTGAATCTAATTTGAAATCATTGGAGATATACCATGACCCCGTGCGGCTTCCAATATGGCATCGAAAGGACGTTGTCGAAGGTACCCTCGATATCTAAGAAGTCACTCAAGCAGGATTGCTTTTGAGCAAATGTCTTCTCGATATCGTAAACAACCTTATGTAAAAGAGTCACAGTGGACTTACCAGATTGGTAGGCATGTTGGTTCACATGAAGAGGCACGTTGGCCAGATGAACATCACGGATGTGGTGATCCGCAATGCGTTCTAAGCATTTCTGATGAAACGAGGTCAAACTGATAGGCCTGAAACTCTTTGCTTCTTCGTACGACGCACGACCCACTTTCGGAATAAACTTCACAGTAATATCCCGCCAGGATTTGGGAATATACCCTGTGGCAAAACATGTTTGAAATCAAACACCTTCTGAAGCAAAATCCCATTTGCCCCAGGAGATTTGAAAGGAGCAAAACTATGTAGGGCCCACTGAATCGATTCTATAGTTACAATTATCCGAGCTGAAGCCAGAGAACCATAGCTACAAGAAAAGACATCAGTTTCATCCGCAGATGTAATATCCACACATCCGGGGAAGTGTGTGCTGTATATTATATGTACAGTGTATAAGCATTCTAGAACTTCCTCATCCGAGGAAGTGATATCGCCATTTCACAAACGAACTTCGTTCATTCGAAAATCATTAGATCAATCATCGACTGATTTCACTCAAAATGGAAGCATTTGAGCAAAGGATTTTCAAACCAGATCGATCAGCACATCGACGAGCTTTCTGGTAAGCCTTGCGAGCCGAAAAGAAGGCCTCCGATCTAGCCGAACGTCGTCTTTTCTAAAACATTCTAAAACAACACAGACCCATTCTTTTCTGTGCTTGGCTAGATCAGAGATCCGCCAAGAAAGGGGTTCCTCTTGTGGTATTCACAGACCGCAGAAGGCAAGCTTCTTCAAAAGCTTCCGTGGTGAAGGCCGTTGTTGTATCAACGGCATCATCTTAATCACTTGGAGTGGCAATAGATGGTAAGTATCCACGAAATTTGGCCGCAACCAAATCAGTAAAAAGATCCCAGTTGGTTGACCCGGGATAGATAGATAGTAGAGACGTAGAGACTACACTGGATAACGTATGAGTTATGGCATTAACGGATCAAAACTTTAAAATTAATCAAATACTGTTTGTAACAGGAGTGATACAATGTTCTTAATAAATATCAATAATAACAATAGTGAAACTTACCTAAATTGGCGTACATGATTAGGTCCGAAGCCATCGTTATCACATCACAGGCAGTCAGTTTTCCAATGGCATCCGGGTTGGAAGCCAAATGAGAAACTATTTTCAACGCCAACGTTCGAAATTGGCTGCTCTCGGAGCACAGGAACACCAGACACTTTATACCGCAACCCTGCTCACCGTACATTTCCTCGGCCACCTGGGCGCTGATCGTCGACGTAATAGTTTGCAGACACTTCAAAATGCCGGTAAACAGTTCAACCGTTTCCTGTGCCTCCGGCATCTTAAAATCTTGAGAATCCTTCCAGCGGTAGCTCTTGATCAACTGGTACCCGACAATGTCGCAGTGGTGACTGTTTTCCATATGTCGCACAATGTTCTTGAATTTTTCCTTGGTAATGGTCCGGTCGGGAGCGTGCAACCGTTTGATGACGACCTTTTCCGTCTCTTCACCCAGCGATTCCCCTTGGGCGGGACTTTCCACACTTTCCAATGCCTTGGCTTCATTCCTCGCAAATTTGACAAGCAAATCAACTATCTTTTTGATGCAACCCTGGCCGATCATCAAATTACGAACGAGTTTCTCGTTCCACAGCTGTCTCACGGCCCGGATAGACATTATCAGGACGGCAGTGTTGTTTGAATCGGTGAGAATCGACGTCAGAGCGTACGTTGTATTATTGCTATTGTCCTTGCTGATGGCGTGCGTGATTACCGGGAACTGAGCCAGATTCCCTAGTAATCGACACCCACGACACTGAATAGCCGGATTTGGAATATTTGCTATGATGGAAATGAGCGGAGACAGCACTCCTTCCTCAAAGGCCTAAAATTGCAACAAAACAAGAAATGCTACAACATCTTTCAAAATTAATGCGTAAATTACATCGAGTGCAATGCTCCCTTGGTGGTGGGATGTTCTCTCGAATGTAGAAAAATCAATAAACAATCCCAACACAACCCAGCCTACCTGTTTGGCGCACTCCTTCCGCATGCAGCAGTTCCCGAGGATGCTGAGGACCACCTCCAGGACCTTCTCGTGCGGCTTGGCCAGCAGGCCCACCAGCAATCGGACTCCATCCAGGGCGACAAAGTGCTGCGTTCCTGCTTCCGTGTTGATGACCTCGGTGCGAACGCGCACCAACCTCCGATAGACGGTTCCCTTGTCCGGGGATTTCCTCACCTCGTCCAGCAGGTTGGCCACCTGCGCACGGTTCATCTTGGGGACTGTTTTCCGGACGATCCGAAGAAGATTTTCATGCGAAAATCGCGAAAATTGCTGGACTATCGATCCGAACACGACTTTTCCTCACTTTGGCTGTCAAACTGGTTTCGCAGTGTCGGCCGATAGGTGGCGGCACGGAACGAAAGCTGCAAGCGGGGACAATAGTTGGAGTGGGAATTCCAGTTTCTACACGGTCAGAAAATTCACTCATTTTCGAGCTAAAGTGGGACAACTCAAAATTGAGTAAATTTTTTGTCCAGCGATAGCGCTGGCCCAAGTGCGAAAATCTCATCAGTTTAAGCCGTATAATATTCTTGCTGATGTGAAGAATATTATACGGCTTAAACTGTTTGGATTTTTGCACTTGGGCCAGCGCTATCGCTGGAAATGCAATTTACTCATTTTTTGAGCTGTTCCAGTTTAGCTCAGTTTTGTGTGAATCTTACTCATTTTAGAGTAACATTTTCTTAGCGTGTGGTTCAGACGTTCAGACCGTTTCAATGCGTTTCACTGTAAAAGCTTCGTAAATCTCGTAAATAAGAGCTTTCTTGTGCACGCTGGAGCTTTCAGAACTTTGATGAAAATTTACACGTTGCGTGGAAAACAAACGGTTTGACGATTATTTTTATCCATTTAGTGTCTGATTTAAATTCATTGTGAAATTGCCAAGGAAAATGCACTCTGTATGAATCGAAAGGAATGCACTAAGGGGAATGAAAGATTTGCGTGCTGACCAAAGTTTGAACAAAGAATGAACGTTTATTTCTGTCTTTTAATTTATTACAATACTAGCTTTCCCGGCAAACGGCGTAATGCCTGTCTACTGTGCCAGTCCCCCCGCAAAATCATACAGGCAAGACAGACAGACAGACAGACAGACAGACAGACAGACAGACAGACAGACAGACAGACAGACAGACAGACAGACAGACAGACAGACAGACAGACAGACAGACAGACAGACAGACAGACAGACAGACAGACAGACAGACAGACAGACAGACAGACAGACAGACAGACAGACAGACAGACAGACAGACAGACAGACAGACAGACAGACAGACAGACAGACAGACAGACAGACAGACAGACAGACAGACAGACAGACAGACAGACAGACAGACAGACAGACAGACAGACAGACAGACAGACAGACAGACAGACAGACAGACAGACAGACAGACAGACAGACAGACAGACAGACAGACAGACAGACAGACAGACAGACAGACAGACAGACAGACAGACAGACAGACAGACAGACAGACAGACAGACAGACAGACAGACAGACAGACAGACAGACAGACAGACAGACAGACAGACAGACAGACAGACAGACAGACAGACAGACAGACAGACAGACAGACAGACAGACAGACAGACAGACAGACAGACAGACAGACAGACAGACAGACAGACAGACAGACAGACAGACAGACAGACAGACAGACAGACAGACAGACAGACAGACAGACAGACAGACAGACAGACAGACAGACAGACAGACAGACAGACAGACAGACAGACAGACAGACAGACAGACAGACAGACAGACAGACAGACAGACAGACAGACAGACAGACAGACAGACAGACAGACAGACAGACAGACAGACAGACAGACAGACAGACAGACAGACAGACAGACAGACAGACAGACAGACAGACAGACAGACAGACAGACAGACAGACAGACAGACAGACAGACAGACAGACAGACAGACAGACAGACAGACAGACAGACAGACAGACAGACAGACAGACAGACAGACAGACAGACAGACAGACAGACAGACAGACAGACAGACAGACAGACAGACAGACAGACAGACAGACAGACAGACAGACAGACAGACAGACAGACAGACAGACAGACAGACAGACAGACAGACAGACAGACAGACAGACAGACAGACAGACAGACAGACAGACAGACAGACAGACAGACAGACAGACAGACAGACAGACAGACAGACAGACAG
>NC_085136.1:261728674-261753674 GCF_035046485.1 Aedes albopictus | reverse complement strand
CGACGCTTGGTTTTCCCGCTACATCGACCTATTCGACAAAGATGCCGGAAAGCTTGATGACGCTGCAAAAGTGCGACTTCTTCTACGAAAGCTGAGCCCACCCGATCATGAGCGATACAACAGCTTCATCCTACCGAAGCTCGCTCGGGAGTTCACCTTTGAGGAAACGGTAGCTAAGCTGAAATCGCTGTTCGGTGCCACAGTCTCCACCTTCCGACGACGGTATAACTGCCTGCAGACTACGAAGGAGGACGGGGATGACTACCTTGCCTACTCCTGTAAGGTGAATAAAGCCTGCGTCGACTTCAAGCTTTCGGAGTTGACGGAAGAACAATTTAAGTGCCTCATCTACGTTTGTGGCCTTAAATCCAAGCAGGAGGCGGAAATTCGGATGCGCCTTATCAACAAATTCAACGAATCGGCAGATTTGACCCTGCAGCAGGTTGTTGAGCAATGCAACAGCTTAGTCAACCTAAAACAGGACACGGTGTTAGTGGAAGGCTGTACATCGTCGGTGAATGCGATTGCTCATACCAGGCGAGCGAAACCGAAGCGTCAGGCGCCTTCGGACAAGAATCACGAACAGCCCAGGACTCCGTGTTGGGCATGCGGGGGTATGCACTTCAACAAAGACTGCCGGTTCAAGGATCATCGGTGCAACGACTGCGGAAAGTATGGGCACCGCGAAGGCTACTGTGCATGTTTCTCGTCCAAATCAAGCAACGCTTCAGGCACGTCGGATACAAAGAAGAAGAACAAGAAGCATTATCAACCATCAGCGAGGACAGTAACAATCCGAAGCATCAGCCAGCATCGGAAATTCGTCGAGCTCCAGCTGAACAAAGTTCCTCTTCGCCTGCAGTTGGACACAGGGTCCGACATCTCCATCATATCGCATCGGTCGTGGATCGAAATTGGTCGGCCGAAAACAAAACCAGCAGCATGCAGCGCCAAGACAGCGTCAGGAGAACCACTTCAGCTAGTGGCGGAATTGGAATGCAATGTTACCCTCAACGGCATCACACGGGAGGGTAAGTGTTTCGTTGCAAGCCCTAACGTTTCTCTCGACATTGTAGGCATAGACTGGATGGATCTATTTGGTTTGTGGGACCACCCAATTGCATCGTTCTGCAACCAAATAACAACGCAACCAACCCAGCAAATGGTTGCCCTCCAAGCGCAATTTCCCGAGGTTTTCACCAGCGAGATGGGCTTGTGCAACAAGACTCCCGTCAAACTGGTACTAAAAGGCGATCCTAAGCCAGTGTTCAGACCGAAACGTCCCGTGGCCTATGCCATGGAACAGGCAGTTGAGGATGAGCTGCTTCGCCTACAAAGCTTGGGCGTCTTGAAGAAAGTGGATTTCAGCGACTGGGCGGCACCGATTGTCGCAGTGCGAAAACCAAACGGAACCGTTCGTATCTGTGCCGATTTTTCCACTGGCCTAAACAACGTGCTAGAGGCAAACCAGTACCCATTGCCTTTACCCGAAGACATTTTCGCAAAGATGGCCAACTGTCGGATTTTTAGTCACATAGACTTATCCGATGCGTATCTCCAGGTAGAGGTGGACCCAACCAGCCAACCACTGCTGACCATCAACACGCATAAAGGCCTCTTCCAGTTTACGCGTCTGTCGCCAGGGATCAAATCCGCCCCTGGTGCCTTCCAACAGCTGATGGACGCTATGCTGGCTGGCCTCGAGTACACGGTTGGTTACCTGGACGACATCCTGGTAGGCGGCCGCAACGAAGAAGAACACAAGCGCAACTTGCAACGTATTCTCCAGCGACTCCGAGAGTACGGATTCACCGTTCGCATCGAAAAGTGCAGTTTTGGTATGCAGCAGGTGAAGCATCTAGGACAAATCCTGGACGGAAACGGGATTCGGCCAGATCCCGACAAGACGGCTGCCATCGTGAATATGCCACCCCCGCACGACGTATCATCGCTTCGTTCTTACTTGGGTGCCGTAAATTATTATGGCAAATATGTCAAGGACATGCGCTCCCTTCGACACCCAATGGATCAACTGTTGAAGGCAGGAACAAAATTCGATTGGACACCCGCTTGCCAAGCATCGTTCGACCGATTTCGAGAACTCCTGCAGTCGCCGTTACTCCTCACGCACTACAACCCCAAGCTGCCTATAATTGTATCGGCTGACGCATCTGCATTCGGATTAGGAGCCAGGATTGCACACCAGCTTCCAGACGGGACAATCAAGGCTGTGTACCACATTTCCCGGAGCCTGACATCAGCCGAAAGCAACTATAGTCAGGTCGAAAAAGAAGGATTGGCTCTCGTTTTTGCCGTGACGCGCTTTCATCGAATGCTTTTCGGTCGAAAGTTTACCCTCGAGACCGATCATAAACCATTACTCGCTATTTTCGGGTCCAAGAAGGGGATTCCGACGTACACGGCCAATCGTCTCCAAAGATGGGCATTGACATTACTCCTTTACGATTTTGAAATTCGCTATATTTCAACCGACAGTTTCGGGCACGCCGACATTTTATCTCGATTAATCAATCGTCGCATCCGCCCGGACGAGGAAATCGTAATCGCCAATCTCGAAATGGAGTGCTCGATCAGAAGCGTTATCAACGAGTCCCTGGAAGGTTTTCCGCTATCGTTCAAGATGGTTCAAGCGGAAACTAGAGCCGATGACACTCTACAGCAAGTTATTCGGTTCGTCAACACAAGTTGGCCTTCGAAGAAGACGGATCTCTCTGATCCTCAAGTTCAACAGTTCTATCTACGACGTGATTCGCTCACCGTTGTAGCCGATTGCGTGATGTATGGAGAACGGCTTGTAATTCCTCCAAAGTTCCGTAAGCGGGTGCTCCAACAGCTCCACAAAGGTCACCCGGGTGTGGAACGAATGCGATCAATCGCCCGTCAGTACGTCTACTGGCCCTACGTCGACGAAGATATTGCCAAACTTGTCAAGACCTGCACCGAATGCGCCGCCGTGGCAAAAACCGACCGGAAAACAACTCTCGAGTCATGGCCAGCCCCGGAAAAGCCGTGGCAACGTGTACATCTGGACTATGCAGGGCCGCAAGATGGATGGTATTATCTAATTTTGGTGGATTCCTTCAGCAAATGGCCAGAGGTGGTACGAACCAAGGAAATCACCACCACAGCAACCGTTCGCATGCTTCGGGGTATTTTCGCCAGATTCGGAACTCCTGAATTGCTGGTAACGGATAACGGCACACAATTTACTAGCGACAGTTTCGAATCGTATTGCGAGAAAAATGCCATTCTCCACCTCAAGACTGCACCCTTCCATCCGCAGTCGAATGGCCTCGCTGAGAGGTTCGTAGACACCTTTAAACGATCCCTAAAGAAAATCACCGCCGGAGGGGAAACGCTGGATGAAGCTATCGACACCTTCCTACAATGCTATCGGTCAACACCATGTCGCAGTGCACCTGGTGGGAAATCGCCGGCAGAACTCTTGGTTGGTAGACCAGTACGAACTTCTCTGGCCCTATTGCGTCCACCTACACAGTACCACAAAAACGAAAACTCCAAGCAGGAAGAACAGTTCAATTTGAAGCACGGTGCGAAGGAAAGAACATATAGCTCGAAAGATCTTGTTTGGGCTAAGGTGTTCAGAAACAACAAATGGAGTTGGGAAGCAGGACAGGTCATGGAACGCATAGGCAAAGTTATGTACAACGTTTGGCTGTTGTCTAGGCAAACACTGATAAGATCGCATTGCAACCAGCTTAGAACACGCTACCAGTCCGAGAACCTGCAGCATCAACAGTCGTCAGCGGAACCTGAAGTCCCTCTGAGCATCTTGCTGGACGATTGCGGCCTGAGTTCGGCCTCACCGCCGGAGACCGGGCAACGACCTGCCCCGCCTGAAGAACTTCAGCAACCTAATCAACGTGAAACCCAACGCCGTCCCACAAGCAACCGAAATCATCAACCGATTCCCACACGCCAGTCTACGAGGGTTCGTAGACCGCCCGTGAGGTATGAACCTTACCAACTTTTCTAAAAGGGGGGAGGTGTTGGGAGCCCCTCCACGACTTCGCCACAAGGGCTCTGCAAGGCTGACAGTTGTCAGCTTGAGAGACGTCACCTGAACGTCAGTGGAGGTCGAAGAAGGAGCAACGTCATCAGTCAGTTTGTTTTGCGATAGCAAGTGATTCACACATTTTAGCAATTGTACTTTTATAGTTAATAAAGTTATTTTAATCTGTTTGTGAATCGCGCGCGTATACACTCATTTTCCTTAATATCGCAACAGATGTGAAGATGAATTGTTTTCGCTCGTGACGTCAAATTTGATTAATCGTTATTTTAAGTATTCCCTGTATATGGGTTGCTAAATTATATTGGTTATCGATTGTCCCAACAACCTTTCCACTAAAACTAGATAAATTAAGTGCTCTCTACTGATCCATGCTACTTACACTGCCAAAGTATTTATCCAACAGTTCCACATATCGGTGTATGATCTCCAATGTCAGCAGTTCATTATCATTTTGCTCAATTGCACAACAGAAGTATAAACTGGCATATCTGCAAGACAAAAGCGTAAAAAAAATCAACAAATCAGACACCATCTTAGAGATTAAATCTCTAAATCTAAATTCTTCTTTAACAAACCTCTTATAAACGATCTTGCAGTCTTTCCACTCGAGAAACGAGCACATCTTCGGCTTCCGAGACAGAATGGTCGTAATCAGCTCCCGGGTAATCTTCTTCTTCACCTTGTCTGGGTGGGCAACGTACCACTTCTGCAGGCGGAGTTTACCTTGCCGGCTAAACAACAGCATAAACTGCATCTGAGGAATATTAATAAGAAACAGAAAAGTCATCGCCCGCCCAGTGACGTTATCGTACCCCACGGTCCCCTAAATATTGTTCGGATTTTCAGCTGCCACTGATAACGGGGAAATAAGATCGTAATTGCACGTTGAAATGGGTGAATTTTGAGTTGATTTCACTGTGTACCACTCGAGTGTACATTACTTACCATTCTGGAACTGTTTTTGAGTGGAAAATTGTAGAAAAGTAGGAAAAATTGCGGAAAACAACTTCGATGGAAAATTCTTGCCGAGCACTGCAAAATATGTCAGTCAAAAATATGTCGTCGTCGTTCTCATTCGTGATCTGTCATCATCATCGTCATACAGCTCGTCAGGAAGGGGGGCGTAAGTATTCACAGCACGGCGTGCACGATAATATAAAGATACGCAAAAATATTTATAACCCAACTTATTTGGATTGGATTTGGATCGGATTTGGATTGGATTTGGATTGGATTTGGATTGGATTTGGATTGGATTTGGATTGGATTTGAATTGGGTTTAGATTGGATTTGGATTGGATTTGGATTGGATTTGGATTGGATTTGGATTGGATTTGGATTGGATTTGGATTGGATTTGGATTGGATTTGGATTGGATTTGGATTGGATTTGGATTGGATTTGGATTGGATTTGGATTGGATTTGGATTGGATTTGGATTGGATTTGGATTGGATTTGGATTGGATTTGGATTGGATTTGGATTGGATTTGGATTGGATTTGGATTGGATTTGGATTGGATTTGGATTGGATTTGGATTGGATTTGGATTGGATTTGGATTGGATTTGGATTGGATTTGGATTGGATTTGGATTGGATTTGGATTGGATTTGGATTGGATTTGGATTGGATTTGGATTGGATTTGGATTGGATTTGGATTGGATTTGGATTGGATTTGGATTGGATTTGGATTGGATTTGGATTGGATTTGGATTGGATTTGGATTGGATTTGGATTGGATTTGGATTGGATTTGGATTGGATATGGATTGGATTTGGATTGGATTTGGATTGGATTTGGATTGGATTTGGATTGATTTGGATTGGATTTGGATTGGATTTGGATTGGATATGGATAGGATTTGGATTGGATTTGAACTGGATTTGGATTGGATTTGGATTGGATTTGGATTGGATTTGGATTGGATTTGGATTGGATTTGGATTGGATTTGGATTTGATTTGGATTGGATTTGGATTGATTTGGATTGGATTTGGATTGGATTTGAACTGGATTTGGATTGGATTTGGATTGGGTTTGGATTGGATTTGGACTGGATTTGGATTAGATTTTGACTGGATTTGGATTGGATTTGGATTGATTTGGATTGGATTTGGATTGGATTTCTATTGGATTTGGATTGGATTTGGATTGGATTTGGATTGGATTTGGACTGGATTTGGATTGGATTTGGATTGGATTTGGATTGGATTTGGATTGGATTTGGATTGGATTTGGATTGGATTTGGATTGGATTTGGATTGGATTTGGATTGGATTTGGATTGGATTTGGATTGGATTTGGATTGGATTTGGATTGGATTTGGATTGGATTTGGATTTGGATTTGGATTTGGATTTGGATTTGGATTTGGATTAGATTTTGATTGGATTTGGATTGGATTTGGATTGGATTTGGATTGGATTTGGATTGGATTTGGATTGGATTTGGATTGGATTTGGATTGGATTTGGATTGGATTTGGATTGATTTGGATTTGGATTTGGATTTGGATTTGGATTTGGATTAGATTTGGATTGGATTTGGATTGGATTTGGATTGGATTTGGATTGGATTTGGATCGGATTTGGATTGGATTTTGATTGGATTTGGATTGGATTTGGATTGGATTTGGATTGGATTTGGATTGAATTTGAATCGGATTTGGATTGGATTTGGATTGAATCTGGATTGGATTTGGACGCCGCAGGGAAAAATACCGAGACGTAGTCCTACACTGAAAAAAGGGACATGGTAATCCTGACTGTATCGAGGGTCAAATTAAAAACTTTTACCACTTGATTTTGGTAGACCATGATTCGTAATTGAAACAACCATTGAAGGGATTACATTTACCATGCCTCTTTTTGTTTATCTTTTGTGGTTATTTTTAAGCATATATTTTAGTGCTTTTTACCATGCCGAATGAATAACGACATAGTAAGAGCAACCATCGAAATGCTGTTTTTCACTATCCATATGGTGAAATGCTGGTAGCGGTAGTTTTGGTTTGTTTTCTCAAACGAAAAAAAAAACAATAAAATTTATTTAATGTCATATTTTATTAATATACTTAAAATTAAGCGGGAATTTAAAATTGCATAATTTGGTCGAACACAGAATGGTACGGAATACTTTTTTATCCGCTTTCAAACCTCGCAGAACTAGCAATTCGGAGGCCCAGTGCTGGTTCTGAAGAACCGGATGTCCAGGCGGATTTCGCAAACGGCCGTCGTGTGTGTTGGCCAAGGTGTTGGCGTTGCGGTTCGGGAAGAGGTGTAGGAAATAAGACCTGAAAAGATAGTTCTTGCGGTTCAGAACTAGGTTCAGAATGAAGCCGGGTAATGTCAGCAAAATATCTCCCTTTTTCAACTGTTCCAACTTACCTCTTGCTGTTTGAATGCGGATAACGGAGAGTGTTGACCGACAGACCGGTAACTCCGGATCACGAGAGGAGATTTCACATTTTCCCCGCACAAGTGACCTCTGCTATTTCTCCGGCACTTTGCAAGTCTGCACTAGTTAAACTAAAAAAAAATTCCGGTCTGGAATCCGGCAAACGCTTTCAAGATCGCGAACAGAGACGTAGATGACAAACAGCAAACTGGAAAATTATTATAACATCTAAATATTTACAGCCACCATGATGCATTGTGAGCTCGAATATGTTGAAAGTTTGAGCAAACATGTTTGTAGTCAATATTACTATGTTTGCTCAACGAATGGTAAAAGTCGAATAGTACTGCTGAATATGTATATTGTTCACATCACTATGTTACAATTACCATAAAGCATGGTAATTTTTATTGATTTGTGGTACGTGGGAATGAATTTTTAGTTAGTTTTACGATATTTGGGAATGGTAAAATTAAACATAGTGCCGTGGTTCGCAGTACTATACTTTTTTTCTCAGTGTACGTCAAAACTAATTCTGAGTTCTCGCGTTACATTTGAAAAGAGCCTATCCCTAAAATGTAAACAAATCGATTTTGATTTGGATTTTCCATACACTGAGAAAAAATCTATAGTGCAAATAACCATCAACACATGCTTGATTTTACCATGCCTGAAAATAGTTATGATGAATACGTTTTCAATTATGACTACCATGTTTCTCTTAAAATTACCATGCCTTGACAACCAAAGGAATAGTTATCAGTACCATAGAATATGGTTAGCTTCATTACACCATTCGTGGTACGCACTGCTATTTTCATAGTTGTCCCTACTATGCTCATAGTCAAAACCCATAGTAAAACCCAGTTCCAAGCAGAATCGCAGAAGCCATCTTTTTTAATCTCAATTCTTATTTCTCGTTGTGTTTTATAACGTTCCAGCCGATAAGTATGAAACAAAATAATTTATTATTGATTAACAAATAATAGTTAATTTCAATTTATCAGGAACCCCAGCTCGGAATTACAATCCGGAAAATGAGAACTGCAGAAGCACCTATAGAGGAGTTTTGGATTGGCTATCACCAAATTTCAGCACAGCGAGCAATTATAGGAGTTACAGGATGTTTTGCCATCTTGTTCCAGCGCCAATCATATTCGCATGTACCACCTTGATACACGATCCAGGATGGCTTCTCCAGGGTTCTCCACCAGCAGATGGACGTCATCCGGTGTTGTTTTCCTGGTTCCATCTTCTTCAAATCCTTCGTCACTGGTCGATCAACTCACGCCACCCAATCCCAAAAACCGAACCGCACAAAGCGGACATAGCTTCCTCCACCATCGAAATCATCTAGCCGTGTTTCCGGACGACGTCGTTACATCACAGCTTGACATACCCCAGAAACTTCAACCAAACCATCAATTCCGGAAAGATCTGCTTCACCGACCGGAAGAAAACCCAAGTACCTCCAGAAAAGAGACCAAAAAGGAAGTTTTCCTCAGCTTTCAACGCCCCCTGAGAACATCTATCTAATCAATTAATAATTATGAATATTTTTTTTATAATTTATACCTCATGGATACACTGAAAAAAGGGACATGGTAATCCTGACTGTATCGAGGGTCAAATTAAAAACTTTTACCACTTGATTTTGGTAGACCATGATTCGTAATTGAAACAACCATTGAAGGGATTACATTTACCATGCCTCTTTTTGTTTATCTTTTGTGGTTATTTTTAAGCATATATTTTAGTGCTTTTTACCATGCCGAATGAATAACGACATAGTAAGAGCAACCATCGAAATGCTGTTTTTCACTATCCATATGGTGAAATGCTGGTAGCGGTAGTTTTGGTTTGTTTTCTCAAACGAAAAAAAAACAATAAAATTTATTTAATGTCATATTTTATTAATATACTTAAATGTACATGAATAAATAATATACTTAAAATTAAGCGGGAATTTAAAATTGCATAATTTGGTCGAACACAGAATGGTACGGAATACTTTTTTATCCGCTTTCAAACCTCGCAGAACTAGCAATTCGGAGGCCCAGTGCTGGTTCTGAAGAACCGGATGTCCAGGCGGATTTCGCAAACGGCCGTCGTGTGTGTTGGCCAAGGTGTTGGCGTTGCGGTTCGGGAAGAGGTGTAGGAAATAAGACCTGAAAAGATAGTTCTTGCGGTTCAGAACTAGGTTCAGAATGAAGCCGGGTAATGTCAGCAAAATATCTCCCTTTTTCAACTGTTCCAACTTACCTCTTGCTGTTTGAATGCGGATAACGGAGAGTGTTGACCGACAGACCGGTAACTCCGGATCACGAGAGGAGATTTCACATTTTCCCCGCACAAGTGACCTCTGCTATTTCTCCGGCACTTTGCAAGTCTGCACTAGTTAAACTAAAAAAAAATTCCGGTCTGGAATCCGGCAAACGCTTTCAAGATCGCGAACAGAGACGTAGATGACAAACAGCAAACTGGAAAATTATTATAACATCTAAATATTTACAGCCACCATGATGCATTGTGAGCTCGAATATGTTGAAAGTTTGAGCAAACATGTTTGTAGTCAATATTACTATGTTTGCTCAACGAATGGTAAAAGTCGAATAGTACTGCTGAATATGTATATTGTTCACATCACTATGTTACAATTACCATAAAGCATGGTAATTTTTATTGATTTGTGGTACGTGGGAATGAATTTTTAGTTAGTTTTACGATATTTGGGAATGGTAAAATTAAACATAGTGCCGTGGTTCGCAGTACTATACTTTTTTTCTCAGTGTATCAATAAATGTAATAGAATTCATTGTTTTATTTTTATTTTCTTCAATGTAAATAAGAAACACGGCACTACCATTGAACCAAATGCATAGTAACTGAAACCCTAATGCAATGGTTAAACGTACTATGCGTACTATCACGCATATAGTATAATGGACTATGAAGTGAGGTTCAAATTTACCATGGAATGTGAATAAAATGTAACATGGTAAATTGAACCCTACACATGGTAGTTTCAAAAATAAATTATGGTCTACCAAAATCAAGTGGTAAAAGTGTTTTAATTTCACCCTCGATTTGGTCAGCGTTACCATGCCAGTTTTTTCAGTGTAGCATCCCCCAACAGTAACAAGGCAAGCATCACTCGCCTAATCGTTAATCTTATCAGAATAAACCCCATCTTCAAAACGGCCGATCATTGCTTTTTTCCCAATCATTCATAAGCCCGTGCTCCAAATGGGCCAGTAAAGATAAAATTTTGTTTTCATTTGCTCGTCCTCTCATTTAAAGAGCCGACAACCGAAAATTTTCCGAACGGCTCTCGGCCCGAGCGCCGAGAGAGAGAATTCTCTCTCTCAAAAACGGCCAAGCCTTGATACGATGTCAACAACGGACTCACTCGGGGGGGCCAATCCACGCTAAGAAAATTTTAGAAAGACTCACAATAAGGCGTAAACCGGAAGAAATTTTTCAAATAAGCTTAACATGTTTATCTATAATTTTTCATACTTTTTTAATAATTTTTAATGCAAACTTGATTATTGAAGCAAAGATGCATCTATTCTTGTGACATTAAAACGAAAAGCACGATGAAAAATCCGAAAACTGTGAAATACGAATAAGAAATGTCTAGATTGAGTTTAAATAAGGGCGAAAGTAACATAAGAGAGTTCTCTTCATCGACTCTCTCTTTTGCAAATGAAAGTGACAAGATGCAAATTCAATCGAACTTTTTTACACTTTGCATTGCAACCTAGCGATTTATGACCTAAAAGTGCAACCGTACTTGCATCTTGTCACTTTAATTCGAAGAAGAGAAAGTCGATGAAGAGAACTCTCTCATGTTACTTTCGCCCTTATTTAAACTCAATCTAGATGTGATGAAAAATGTTTTCATCGATTTTTCTCAATGTTTACGTTCTGGGGATAGGCCCTTTTCAAATGTAACGCGAGAGTTGCTTAAATTTACGCCCACCCTCCACTGATGACGTTTCCGGCGCTTCACAGTAATGTTCACAGCAATCGAGAGAAGAAAAAGAAAAAGACTCCCTTCGGACGACAGCCAGCCAGACAGCCGCAGCCACAGAAGTTGTTCGTCATTCGCCGAAGTCGCTTGCTTTCGGTCGTCCACTGGGCATCTTTTGGCCGTCGTCGTTCGTCTCTTGCGCGAAAGCCATCAGTAGAAGAAAGAAAAAAATCAAAGTGATATCATCATCGTTCGGTTGTTCGGGGTGAGGCTTTCCTGTTACTTTACCCAGCGGAAAGTAATATTCGATTCGGTGCCTGCCTGCAGTAGTGCGAATCCGCGACGGTGTCGATTTTCACGTTCAATATCCGGTGGCCGTGTCTCGGAATAGCGGCGGTGTTCCTCCGGTCCTCTCCGCTGGTGACGGGGACAACTTCGTTTCAGTGCGTGTGAGTGTGTGGATAATGGCGTGAACAAAGTAAACATTTTTTTTCTACCAACTCGGATACCGCTTTGAAGGAAAAAGTGCTGGCCGCAGAGAGGATTGTTCCGTCGTTGCGTGGATTGCGTGATTTTTGGATTTTGGATCGAGTCGTGATCCTCCTGGATTTTGCGCTGGTGGATAGTTTGTCGAAGAAGGTGAGTAGCAGGAGCAATCATTGTTATTCGTCATCAGTGCTGCTGCGGTGTGTGAAGTGGCAGCAGTCATCATCATCATCACTTTGATCGGTGGGTAATCTTCTGTTGCGGGTCTCCATTTTCCTCCCGTCGATGATGTCCCGTCATCCAACAGATTACCGTACGGGGTGCGAATGCCGAGCCCAGTTCCGAACCAACGATCAAACGAGCCGGTTGGTCATCGGGCTCATACAAAAATCAAAGTTAAATTTAACTAAATACACGAACCTAGAAACTACAAGAACTAATAAATACCATATTTATTAAAACAAGAACCAATATAAAACATTCACCGATCCACAGATTGGTGCCTTAAGACGATGTTCTTCAAAAAAACGTCAGCCGAACTGACAGAACACTTTACGACAAGACTTGGCAGTATAGTCTTTCAGTAGACTGCCAACCCTGAGTCGATCCACTCCCTGAAAAGATGAGACATGTAGATAAAACGATTAAGAAATGTAAGGCAATCATGGGGGACAACACTTGTCGTCTCAAAGTATCAAATCCAGTTCTACCCAGGATCAAAGGTCTACCTAAAAGACATAAACCGGGTAACGAAATGAGAGAGATTATTTCAGCGGAAGGGTCTCCTATCCATAAACTTGCAAAATGGCTAGTGAAAGAATTCCAATCCATGCCAAAAGCTTTTGAGAGTCATTCGGGGAATAATACTCAGGAGTTTCCAAGTCAAAACTGCAAGCCTTTGGTGGTATTCAAGACGAAGAAATCATGGTTTCGTCTGACGTCACTGCTTTATTTCCAAGTGTGCCGATAAAAGAAGATATTAATCTTTTGGAGGATTGGCTTCTTAGCCAGTAGGAGGAGTCGAACTCGAAAAACAAAGTTCGTAGCTATATTAAATTGACACGATTTTGCATGGAAGAAAACTATTTCAGTTCCCGAGGGATTTTTTATAAACACACAAAAGGAGCACCAATGGGTAATCCATTGTCTCCTTTTCTGAGCGAATTATTAATGGCAAATTTTGAGCATTCTAAAAAAGAGATTTTGTTACCTAAGCGTTGGTGGAGGTACGTTAATGATGTTTCATCTAGAAAGAAAGTGCCAGAGATACTTGGACCAATCTATGGCATTCATAAAGATATTAAATTTACCCATGATAAAGAACAGAAGGATAGTAAATTGTCGTTCTTTGATCTACTATCTTATAGGAAACCAACGAATACTATGAGGATTATACCCAGAACTTCTAATCGTTCTTATCAGCATAAAATGGCAGCTTTCCATCATCTGATTCACAGAATGCATACTCTTCCTTTAAGTGATACAGGCAAACAAAAGGAAATGGATTATATTTTCGAAACGATTAGACTCAATAGATATAACGATAGTACAGTTAAGGTTATTATCGATGAGAAAAGGGGGATTCATTTAGAAAAATGCATGACAACTCTTGCTACTGAACAAGATGAGTTGAAAAGGGTTGCGGTGAACTTTGATGATAATATTACAAAACCATTAAAATCAAAATTCAGGAACTTGGGTATCGTATAGATTTGCTTTTCAGGAGCAGGAACCTTGGCAGGAACTGTCAACTTAAGTCATGGTGATGAGGATCAACAAAAGATAAAATAAGTGATTTAAACAAAGCGGTGATATGTCCGAGATTACTCTTTAAAGCTTTATAGGTTTTCGGTTTGGAAATGGATAGTAGTAGTTTTCAGGTTGATTGATTGATTGATTTGTCTTTATTAGAGAGACTTTCAGCCCTTGGCTGGTTCGTCTCTTTTTCAGGTTGACTGCCGAATCAAGAATGACGGCACAATGCTATCTTTATTGCTTCGAAACCTTTGTATGAAAGGCAATATCGACGGAGACTATAGACGTCTCACTCGAAATGTCATTTGACATATACTACAGCTCTTCCCTTTTTAATTATTTCTTATTATTTCAGATATTTGAACTTACAAACTATTTAACATTTTGGCATTAAATATTTGAATTGAATTCGATTAACATACTAGTCATTCCACTCTTCTTAATGTATTCGATAACACTTCACGTGTAACATTTATCCATAATGAAAATCCACGTCGACCTTTGCCGTTCGTTTACGTTTCGATCGCCGAAGAATCGGTGTAGAATTCAACGATGCATCCGACCTTTTCTGCTTCCGAATTGTTGATGTCGCTTGTTGTAGCTCTGGCGGTCCCTCGGGTTCCTCCGTATCATTGCTAAACCGCACCCGCTCCGCCCGATTTGCCAAGGACAACGTCAGATTCGGTTTCTCAGGTATCTCCCGGCCGTTAGTAACCAGACGAAGCTGGTTTCGATGAGCCATTTGGCGCACGCTTCCAGTTTCCACCTGGAAAATGTTTTTGGAAAACCGTTTTAGAAAAACGCCTTTAGTCCATCTGACATGGTGATGTGGGTTATTGTTCTTACACCATACCACGTCACCAGCCGTCAGGTTGTCTATGGGGTCATGCACTTGATCATTAGCGATAGAAACAGGGTTAGAATGATTTAAACCCTCAACATCATCAATCGGCAATGGTTTTAAATGGTTTTTGTATTGTTTTTTTAGGATTAATAAGGTCAATTATTGTCTTCGAAACCTTTGTATGAAAGGCAATATCGACGGAGACTATAGACGTCTCACTCGAAATGTCATTTGACATATACTACAGCGGGAGTTTACAAGATAACATGTCCACACTGCAATAAAATCTACATAGGACAAACAAAAAAACCCTTGAAATTCGATTCAAAAAACATATTGCAGAGGTTAAGAAAGCGGGTAAAGAGTTAGGAAAGCGTTCAGCGCATGAATTTAAATCGAAAGTGGCAGAACATGTTTTCCAAGATGAACACCTGTTGACAAAGGAAAACATTAGTATCCTGCGAAATGTATCTTCATCTTGGAAGCTTGACGTAGTGGAAAGCGAGGCGGAAAGTTTAGAAATCCACAAAGAAAGGGCGGCATCACTTCTTAACAAGGATCAGGGAAACGGTCAATCACGTTTTTTTTAATTCAGGAATGCCTCTGAAAATCACTCCAATGGAGTAATTGTTGGATTGCAACTGTAAGCTACCGTAATTTACTTTTAAAATAATCACAGATAACAGACGTTTATGCTGACATACGAAATGTGTATAAACCCATTGTCATTTCAACAACGAAACCTAACTGGCAACCATTTAGAGATGGCGCAACGATCGCATTCATAACGTTTGAGTGCAAATGACAAACGCAAATAATCCCTACCAAATAGCAATTACTGTAGAAATTGTTTAGATGGGAGCAGCTAGGAACGTATTAGGTTTCTACAGTTTTTTGAATAAAATTTTGTTATCTGTGAAATAATGTTCTAATTACAACAACTGTTAAAAAAAAACTATTTTTAGAAAAACAACAGCTATCCAATTGAAGGTTACTCTTAGAAAGATTTCATTGCTGGAAGTTGATCGACTCCCCACATATACTTCCATAAACGGCCCAGCCAATACGTGTCTTTATCGCTATAGGTTCGCCGATCCGTCCTTCACGCAGTTTAAGGGTGGCCAGCAGGTGAATGTTGTTCAGTCCTATCGTCAGCCCAGGAACAGCTCCTGATAAACTTCTCACCGGCAACCCTTCGAGATAGGCGAAGCGCTTTTTCATTTCCTGGAAGTCGATTGTTTGTTCGGGCAAGCCTAGGTTTTCGACAACGTACACCTCCGATGCCTTGAACCGCTTCTCGCTGGCTACGGCTGATACTTCTACTGCAACTTGCTGAGCACATAGTTTCTTCTGTATTCCTCCAGTCCAGTGGATGCATAAGGTTTCCGTGTTTCCTTCAAGCCCGAGCGCTTCTGCTTCTCAGGGCTTTGTCTCAGTGGGGACGTAACGGCAAGAAAAAGACCCAATGACCATTCGGTCTAATGACCTTCGGCCTAATAACCCAGCATCGTTGGCACAGATTGATTCACGGGCATAGAGTATTGCGATCGATCACCAATTGGAGTGATCATCGAAAGCTCATCCAAGTTGGGTTGTAGGTGAGGCGTATGTGAGGGGATGGTATTTATTGATTTCAAAGTAATGGCTGACAAATGGGGTACACTTACCAGGTGATTGGGTTGGCCAGGGATGTCGTTAACACCATCTACTTGCGTACAACCTTGGAATCGCGACCACGCTCCCGGTGGTTGGGCTGGCTTTTGTACTGATACTGCTGTAGCTGCGTCGTTTGAGTTCCGTCCACACGTGCCAGTCTGCTTCTGCATCTTCAAAAATGCGGACTCTATTTTCTGCAAACGTTGCCACTCCGCATCCCGTTCTATTAGTTCGTTCTGGCGCTGTTTTTTTATCTCTGCTTCTTCTTTTTCTCGAATCTGCAGTTGACGAAAAAGGTCGACCTCGCGCCGACGCTGCAACTCAAACTGCTCTTCCTGGATGCTCTTCATTTGGTTGAGTTTGTTGACAAGGTCGAGCTCGCGTTTGCGTCGAATTTCCATTTCCATATCGTGTTGTTGTGCCGGTTGTGTTGCTGACGTAGGTCCTCGGTCTCTCTACGCCACTTGTCGTATAAAGACATCAGATTCCTTGGACGTGCACCTCTCTCGGGAATCGTCGGTGGAGAATACTCAAGAAGATTCACAAGCGGCTGTACGTCTACCAGCGGCACAGTACCCTTCACATCTGCTGTTTCGACGAGACGTTCGATACCATCGATGGTTATGCTACCGAACGTCTTCTCCAGTTGGCTGTCAGCTACTCCACCAATGCTGGATTGAGGGCGACTCTGAATATCCTCCAGGGCCGCAGTCTTTAATGGAGTGGACGTTATCTTCACGTCGTTATCGTTAACTAAAGCTGCAGCGTTTGTGCTTACAATAAATACTTCTGGCTCCTCAACGATAGCACTGATAACTCCCGAGGCACTGTTTTGCTCATGGACCCACTCCTTCACTCTGTTAGTTTGGTTGGAGCGATCGCTTCGCAAACTCGAACTATCCGCTTCGTCCTGCTGCTCCAGTCGTTCATATTTACGTGCGATATACTCCTTCTCGCGCTCCAGTTTCTCCAAAGTCGCTTGTTGAATCTCTTCTTGCAAGGCGCGCTCTTCCTCGAGACGTTGCATCTCACGGGCTAGTCGTGCTCTATGTGAACTAGACGTACTTGTCCGGACAGATACCGCGGTTGGAGGAGGGATGGGTATGCGGGGAGCGCAAAGTGCACAGGTATAGGATTTGGAGTGCACTGTTTTGCAAGTCACACCGGCGCAGGAAAAGTGATACCACTTTGTACAATTTCCACATTGCACCATAAACCACTCGGCCTTATTCGGACGATCGCAAGCGCCGCAATCCCTTTCGTCCGCACGTTCATCGTCGACTACGGATGCTTCGAAATTGCCCTCCGATGACTTCACGGATGCATTCCCACGTAAGTCGTCAATTTGGAGGTTAGGTGCATCTTCCGCTGTAACCCGTGCCCGCGATCGTGTTTGCCTTACAACCGATGTCCGATTCATGGTTCAACTTTCCGAATCTGTAAGTTCTTTAGATTCTGTTGGTGTGATTTCGTTCTTTCGGAGGTCTTCAAGCAACTCGCTCTTTTCCGCAGAGTATCGCTAAAGCTGCAATAGTATTTTTTTTATTACTTCAGTTTACTTTTTTTGGCTCGTACTTACAACTTAGTGTCCGAATTAATTCAATTTCACACAAACAGAACACTAATCTAGATCAACTGGTTTAAGAATCTACAATCATACAAATTATTAGATTATTTCAATAAAAAAAAAGGAATTCAAATTATTACATCAAATTTTCTACCGTCTTCGATTTAATCTTGCTTATCATTCTACATGACAATCATAGATGACGGATCTGCAATGACAATTCGCAATCTGTCACTTCATCCTTCACTTCACCCACTATGGGCTCACATCGCTCCGGAGTCGAAGGGTCCGCAACACTGTTGGTCTCAGAGTTGGCCTCAAATCCTTCCCAACCAAGCTGAGTTATATGCCCAAATGTTAGGCAAGTCAGCCTACAAAAACCCCCCATGACGAAGAGAACAAACCTGCCGATAATTCCCTTCGTCACCCTATTTAGAGCAATCTGAGTGTTTTTTTTTTTCAACCCTAGGCTAGTTCATCTCGGGACCCACACTTTACTTCCCTTCCGAAGGAAGAACCCACCTTTTAGTGAGTATGTCGGGAGTGGGATTCGATCCCAGGTCCTCGGCATGATAGTCTTGTGCTCTAACCACCACACCAGGTCCGCTCCACAGAAATCTGTGTCGATACTAAATACAATTATTTTTTAGCTTAAAGCTTACCAAACACAAGCTACTGGTTTGCTTACAAGGTTTTGGGAGAATTCATCCGTGTAGTTGAGTGTACTTACATGATTTTACTCTGATTTTGTTGTGTGAGATTGCCTTAGGCTTACACAAATTTCGACTTTCTCTTATGTCAACCCCCCTCGGAAAATTTTTGTCGAAATTTAGCATTTTGAGGGGATTCTCAAAAAATTATTTATGAAATTTTAAAAGTTCAAGCCCCCCCCTCACCCCTTAACGAGTCAACGAACCATGTGACAAAAGTAGAAAATGAGATTTGTTCCGGCCTTATCTTTATCTACCAACCAGCGATTGATGAATCCCTTCGAAGTACTAGGTTCTGTGAATCTTGCCTTTGAAGTCCTGAAAGTTTTGAACTAAACCAGCTTAGTTACATCTATGTAATTTATATATTGAAAGAAATTACTAAAAATTACTGTTTTGCCAAATGGCTAAAAGTGATTATTTCGTGTGTTATTGTGTTTGAGAGGCCCCCGCGGAACTTGTTCCAACGGAACACCTGGCCATATCAGTTGATACATATTTAAGTCATTTTTTTCTGCCCCATTCTTTCGAAATCATGAAGATTTATACGTCGCTCGGCATGTTTTGGTTGCAAACCAGAAATGTTCCCGATGACACCCCCGTGGAACCTGTGCTATATGTTCCGGGGTGGCCATATAAGTTGATACATACTTCAGTTTATCGCTTCTGACCCAGTCATTCGAAATCATGAAGATTGATATGTCGCACGGCATGTTAAGGTTGAAAACCAGACGTGTCCTCAATGAGGCCCCGCGGAACTTGTCACGGGGACCCTGATGGGCCAACTTTTTCAAATCTGGTTATCGCAGTTGTGTTTCACTGTTCGCAACAAAAATGTTGATGAAAATCGATGGTTCAAACACAATAACACACGAAATAATTACTTTTAGCCATTTTGGTAACCCCTTGACCCCAGCACAATCCGGAATATCGCCGGAATGGTACCGGATATTGCGTGGCCACTTGAGTATAATAAACTAGCATCAAATTATGATCGATCGAGGGCGACTTCAAAAAAAAAATCGGATGAAAATTAACGATATGCCAGCATTTTGAAAATGAGTTGTCGGGGGTCGGGTGCGTGAAGGTTAATACATAATGAAGAAAATAAAACTCTACGGAATTCGCGGATTTGGCGAGTTTTGTGAATTCTTTTTTTTAATTGCGTGTACAAAAATAACCAACGTACATACCTACATGTCGAAAATCGGTCCCGTACGGTTCGCTGTTCTGTGGTCCCCAAAAATGAACGTCTTTATCATCATCATCATCAGTAACACGGAGTGAATCATCCATCGTCTTTACTCTTTCTCCATTGATGACTGGTGGTATGTAGTAGGAATAGGAATATGTTGTTGTTGTTGTTGCTGCTGCTGTTGCGTTGTGTCACACTCTTGTGTTGATCACAAAAGCAGTACTCTTTTCGTTCGACGTCGTCGTCGTATTCCTGCTTCTTCATTGTGTGCCTTCAATTCCATCGTGGTCGTGATGGTCGCTGTCGCTATCTCATACACGGAGGCAAATTCTTTTGATAATGAATCAAGAAATCAAGTAGGCTCAGTGTACCAGTTATGGCTATAGTACCTCAAATTCGCCATAGTTGATTTTCAACCTATAAAGATACAAATCAACAAGAAAAAATTCGTGAACAACAGATCACGATCACAAAAGATGATTGCAATCATTCGAACTTCACAATTTGCTCAAATTGGCTTCTTTAACGGTGTTGAGATAATTCGATATTCTGAATCTGCATGCCAAACTGAGCCGTAATCCAAATTTTCATGAATTTTGGTGCCCGGGAACCTATTTAAAAATCAATTTGAAGTTTGTATGGGAGCGATTTGCCGAATCACCCCTCGTCGCAGTTTGTACTGGGCGGAGCTGTCAAACAGTTGCCCAGCTGTCAAAAGGTGATTTCTAAAAATCTCTTTGAAATTGATTTTAGGTGCCAAAATAAAGTTCTAAACATCTGAAAAAAATCATAGTGGCTCAGAAAAAGGTGCTCTTTCGTATAAAATCAAAAAATCAATACATTTTTCAAAATTTAAAAACCCAATTATGGTAGAATTAAATCATTTTCCTTAACTTTTCGGCCTCCTTGCACCCTATTTCGCCATAGTGTGCCAGTTATGGCAAATCCCATAAGGAATGCATGTAAATAGTGCGAAGTGGAACCCAAATTAACAAATGTGTCCATAACTGGTACAAAGTTCCTATCATTGGCACACGCCATAATAAATACTAAAAGTAGTTTTGGCTTCGTTTTTATATTTTTCCTGTAAAGTATGAAAACTAATCAATCATTTGACTTATTGTTTACATTCGTCGGTCTTCTTCTTATTTTTGTAGAAATAGTTTTTCTTAGGTGGTGCGATAACTGGTACAGGCACCCTACGTTGATTTCAAACTGAGTCTGTTTGAAATAAATACAACACTTTTTCAAACAAATCATATTCAATGATCTGCTGAAATCTCACAAAACGTTATTTGAACATTTGAGATATTTTAGACCATCCAAATCATCATGGAGTTCTGAATATAGGATCTGCACTGACAACAATGCCCATGTAGTTGATGTGATAAACGCGCGGGTATTCAAGCAAGACCTTGCTAAGTATGACGAGTTCGATTCTCGGTGAGTTCTGGAACAATTCGTAATGAAAATCTCCTTTTCTCAGTAAAAGAAAATTGGGTTAAGTAGGTACTGTTCTTTTTAATTCCACCAAGAATTTACATCCTGTTTGATTGATACGTATTTCGACCTCAACTGTAAGGTCGTTTTCAGTGTCTCGTACTTGACTTGAGTCGAGTCAACACTGAAGACGACCTTACAGTTGAGGTCGAAATACGTATCTGTCAAAGGAAACAATTCTTAGTAGAATTAAAAGGAACAGTACTTACTTAATTAGATTCGCTTTCACTTAGAAAAGAAGATTTTCATTACGAATTGACTAAATAACACGCTCAAGTTTGTTATCATCATCTTCTTTTTCTCCTTAACACCTTAAGGCCTTAAGGTGGGATTGAGTAATAGAGGGTTAAGGGAATTTTGAAGTCTTCCAAGCAGTTCACGAGTTTAGAACTAGAAGTCTACAGCGATAATGAATACTTTCCTTCGTACAAGTCTACCGGCATTGATTCAGAATCTCTTGAAACTTTGTATATGAAAGTTTTTGAGTTGATCTCGGTCATTCAAGCTACTCTTCAGTTAGGAACATAGAATTCAAAAGTTTCAGGGGGATCCTAATGCGTTATTGGACGTTTTTTGGTACGATATTGGATTTAAAGCTCTATACTCCAGAAGTGCGTGTCCAAGTATCTATAACAATCTATTTCCCTCGGTGTACAAACGTCTTGTAGTGGCATAAGTTTAACTCCGGTTCGGCTCAGCCACTCGCGCGACTTCAAGTGGTAGTCGTAAACTCGCGACCATTCATACCGGATTGTCGTTCACAATCGTCCGTCGTTCGTCGGTCGTCTATTCCGCGTGTCCCGTCTCCCAACAATCACTCGTAGTTAGGGATCAACAGACACCAAGAGAAAGGTGTCACATCCCAAAATTGTAGTTGTTTCCTTTTTTTCCTCTCGCCTTGTTTGCCTCTGCCTACCTACAGGAAGTTCTTCAATGTTCAATCCAATATCGCGATCTTGACGAGTGCGGCGCTGCGTTCCTCCCGTGTCGATCAGTGTTAACCCGACCGAATGCGGGCTGTTTGTTGTTGTTTTTGTTCCGATGACACATCAACCAGTTTTTTTTTCGGGTGTACCCCCGGTAGGTATTTACCTATATCCAGCTTTCCACGCTAGCCATAATGGTGGATGCCATAAAAATTTTGACAAGATCTGTGCCCTGTGCACTGAACTGATATTGAAGAAAATATTCTCAGCAAGCTGTGCTGTCTAAAATTAGCCGTTTTGTTGTTACCTGTCAGACGTGATATTTTTGCTTTCATTTTTTCTTTAAATTCCATAATTTACGATTTTTCTTATTTTAGAAATTACTGCATAAGTTTCAGTCAGCGTCCATATCCGTATTGCGAAAATGTCAGGGGGTCCAGTCGGTGGCATGCGGAGTTATCCACGAAGGCAGTCAGCCACGCACGTTTCTGGGTGGTTCCTACGCTGCCCCCACTCGCATATCAGTCCCATTTGACTTTTCATCACTTTTGAGTTAACGTAAGGAATCATCATCATTTTCAACGTACTTTCAAAACCCTTAATAAAAATCGCGGATTTTTATGTCAATGTGCGAAAAAAATACCAAATCATGAGCGTCCCATATTGAAAGTACCCGCATAACAGTCCCATCATGGATTTTTGTATCATGGAAAACAAAACTGAACAATTTTTTAATGATCCTAATATTTTTCATAGTTATGTATTCAGGTGAAAAGCAATCTGTGAAAGTTTCGAGATGATCCAAATATTGTCCAAGTTATGACGATTTTTAAAAGTTTTGTATGGGAACGAGTCGTCAAACTTCAAACGCTGTTTTCTCAATTCCTACTTTTTGCAAATGGGACTGTTATGCGAGTGGGGGCAGTACGGGTGTCGGTAATAACGGTCTTCCGGGACAACGACAGCTTCGGTAGTCGCGTGCAAAGCATCTGGCTTGAGGGGGATCCGCGGACGTTCAAGAATTGCGGATTGACGGCGTTGTTGACGAACCGTGGCAGTGGAGGCTTCAGCGGCCACGTGTGCCGGGGGGTGGAGGGGGTCGTGTGGCGATCAACAATGGCGAGCTACGACTGTGGCTACAGTATCGTGGTAGATGCAGCACTGACCACGGTGTCGGTAGAGAAACGAAAATGGTGGACGCCAGCGGTAGGATGTGCTCCAGGAACTCCACTTACCACTCCGAAGATAAAGGTGGCGCAAAGCGGTGGCACCTGCCCGTGGGTGAAAACGTTCGGAACACCACGACCGGCACTGGAGGACACTCAGGCCATTGCTTGGCAGGCTTTCGACCTTGGAGCATGGGGATCGAATCACTAACCAAGCTACAAAGCCTGACAACTTTTACAAATCTTATCCAAAAAACTCGCATCGATGTTCGCCATTTGACAGACCTTTCACGAATCCCGTGCACCGTCCGATCTAGCTCCCTGCAGAGCCCCGTTCCGTGGTTGTGCCCCACCTGTCATCCATCGGGTTACCACTTGACGCCATATATTGGGCAATTTTCAACCGGGGTTCCCAAACCGTACCCCGGTGCCAGTCAGCTAATCAGAAAGTCGCAAACTAAACACATTCTCGCTTCAATAAATGTAAATGTCATATGTAAATCATATTCATGATTCCATAAGAACGGTCATATGCAAACCCAAGAACGCTTACAGATGGGCCTTAAGTGGGCTCATGTTCTACTTATCCCGGGAAGTACTACTACTTCTCATTCAAGTAATGAGAATAGGCATTGCACCGGACCAGGACCGGATAGAGTCCCACGCGATCCACAACAGGGCGTAGAGAAACCCATGCTATTATTTTGTTAGAAATGATTAGATGTCTGTTACATAGAAGTGGTTCGAGCGGAGCTTTTCCGGTTTTGGTCTGGTGTAATGAGAGAAGCGCATGAAGCTGCCCTTTTCCAATAATTAAAGATTGCAAATGACATTCAGTGAGCATTTAGGAGCGAATCTTCTAACTTTCCGATGGAGATTTCAGTTTATGAATTCACATTCATGAGAAGTTCGCGTGTTTTTACGATTCGTAACGGGGTTCAGCATATTCTTTCTGGTTGGGTATTTGGGGCGATTTCGGTTACAATTTTTGAGGAAAAATTCTGGGATTCAAAAGAAAAAAAATGTGCAACAATGGGGACCGATGAAAATTCGCATTTCTTAGTCCAACCCATCAGAATCGTTTGAACGGATAATGCTCCAAAATTATTTCACGGCATCCACATTCAAGCTTAGTTCAATTAAATCTAAAACGAAAAGAAAATAACTAAATGCTACAAAACTGAATTGAAAAACCTTCAGTATCGCCTTTGAAAATATTTTTTACAAATCAACGGTTGGTTAGGTGACATCAAAATCAACAAACAAGTTTGGCATACTCAAGGTTTGCTGAGATTGTTTTCTTCAATTTCAGTTCAGTGCACAGGGCACAGATCTTGTCAAACTTTTTATGGCATCCGCCATTATGGCTAGCGTGGAAAGCTGGATAGTGTGCGCATGAAGTGAAATTTTTGGAAGGTATTCCCTGATAAAAATTTCCAATAAAATCACCATAAACTACCATTGAATAATGATAAATTTGACTATTCAACAACAAATTATATTGTGTACGTATTTTCCTGCTGAAAATGGTGTATTGGAACTACAATACGTGTACAATAAAATCAATGGCACTAGAGATTTCAATAATAAAAACACCATAAGTTGAATGGTAGTTGACTTGATTTTTTTCCAGAAAATTTGGATTTTTTTATGGTAAAGATACATAACAACCCCCATTTTCTATTGTAAAAGTGACATTTACAATACATGCTATGGTTGAAAACCATAAGATCTGTTGTTACTCTATCGTTTTAAACAATAGAATTAAT